>NC_134067.1:653026-852526 GCF_965140245.1 Athene noctua | reverse complement strand
CACCGAGGCTCAGTAACGGGCACCCGAGTCCCGGAGGGGGGAGCCACCGCCGATGGCACCGGAACATCCTCACCCCCCACCCCCTCTTCCCGCAGCCACAATTCCTGATTTTAAAATTTTTTTTTTTTTTTTTTTTTTTTTGTTGGGGGGGTAGGGAGAAAGAGGGAAGGTTGATCGCTGCCTTTTGTCCCTCCGGAGCTCCCCACTCTCTGTGATTTTTTTTTTTTATTTTTTTTTGGGGGTGGGGGGGCCACACACAACCCCAGTCAAGCACTACATGGATCAAGACAAACCAGCGCCCACCGGGATCCGGCACCGGAGCGGGGAGGGAACGACTTGAGGCCGGTACCGGCGCAGGGACGGGGAGGGGCAGGGAGGGAAGGGAGGGGATGGGGGGGGCAGGAGGCAGCGGAAGTTTATTTTTTTTCCCCCCTCCTTCCTTCCCAAAATCTTTTTTTTTTTTTTTAAAACCCAAAGAACAAACGGTGTCGCCTTTGGCGGCGATTCGGGATGGAATTTTGGGGGAATTTCGGGGAGCAGCCGCCTTCCTGGAAAACGCTGTGGATTTTGTATATGACCCTTAGAGTTAATGTATATTCGATTTTTTTTTTTTTTTTTCATAGGCGACAATGAAATTGTCTCGCGTAGATATCAGAATCCCTCGGTTCCGGGGTTGCATGTTGCCCAAAATCCCCTTTTCCCACACCAAAAAAAAAAAAAAAAAAAAAAAAAAAAATCAATCAACAAAAACCCCACCGCTGCTTCCCTCCCACTTTTTCCACTGCGGCACAAAAAAAAAAAAAAAAAAAAAAGAGAAAAAAAACAACAAAACACCAGATTCACCCCCCTCCTGCCGCCGTCTCCCCTTGAATTTCACCGGAGAGGAGCAGCGGGGGAGACCCACGGGAGAAAATAAAACTCTCGTGGGAGGTGGAAAATCCCCCGGGATTTCCCGATGTTCCACGCCGGGAGGATTTGGCTCAGCCCCCGTCCCCCCCCCTCTCCCCTCCCAGTTTCACCGTTGCTTTATTATTTCTTTTTTTTTCCCATTTTTTTTCCTCGTCTAGCTCCATAGACCTTCTGCCTTTTTTAAACTCTAGATTTGTGTAGAAATAAGGAATATTCATTTTTATTTGGAAATCCCGAAACTTCCGAATTTCGGAAGGAATTTTAATGGATAAATATTTTTTTCTTTTTTTTTTTTCTTTTTTTTTTTTTTTTTTTTTATTTCCAATTTTTTTGGGGCATATTCTGGTGATTCTTGTACCCGGGAATATGGGACGATGGATTAAATTCTTCTGGAAATGAAGCTGGGGGGAGAGCGAAGTCTCTGGATAACCTGGAAAGTCGGGATGCGGGGGGGTGTTTGTCCCCAGGGGGGGTGAGGGTGGAATTTTGGGGGGGATTCGGGTGTTTTTAGGGTTCCCCTGGGTGGGTTGGTTGAAGGGCAGGGAGGGGGGGGTCGGGCTGTGGTGGTGACCTGGGGACAGCGGGGTCAGAAGGTGGCCTTGACACACACCCCCCACACACCCCCCCCCCCCCCCCCCAGCAATGAGGTGACACCCGGGTCGGGCTGAGGCCACGCCCAGGCCCCTCCCCAACGGCCACACCCACGGGAGACACGAGTGGGGTGGGGGGGGTCCCTGTGAGTGTGTCTGTGTCCCGTCCCCCCCCCGTGTCCGTGTGTCCGTCCGTGCCCCCCCCAGACCCCCCCCGGGGGTGCAGACACGCGTGTGCCCGCGCCCCCCCCACCCCACGCGCCCGCTCCCGGCACGCGGCCCCCACGCGCGTGGGAACCCACCCACTCCCCCTCCGCGGAGGCAGCCAATAGGAGCGGTCGCCGCGGCGAGAAGGGGCGGAGCGACAAGCGGCGTATGGGCGGGGTTACCGGCCCGAGGCGGAGCTACCGCGGTATTGGCGCCAGCGGGGTCAGCCCGCCCCTTAGCTGGCCAATGAGAGAAAAGAATAGTAGCGGTCACGCCTCCTCGCGAGGTGATAGCGGCGCAGGCCAATCAGCGCTCGGCTCTACGGGTTCCATTGAACGAGGAGCCCGCCGCGTCGCGATGGACGTCTGCGCCCTCCAACCGCCGCGGGGGCCGCCCAAGGGAGCGGTGAGCGACATCCGCCGGCCGCCAATGGGAGCAGCGGATCGCGCGGGGAGGTTGGACCAATGGCGGCAAGGCATGGGGGAGCGGCCGGCCAATGAGAGCGGGGAAGGCGGAGCGGCGCGGCCAATGGGGCGGGGAGGCGGGGCCCGCGCGCCGCCGTTACCGTCTCGCGCAGGAGGAGGCGGCGGCGGGCGGCGGCGCCGCCATCATGAGCTACTCAGGTGAGGGGCGGCGGCGCAAGATGGCGGCGGGGGCGGCCCCGGGGGGGAGCCGGGACGCGGCCGGGGCTTTTCAGCGGCTCTCGCCGGGACGCGGGGGTTGTCGTGAGGCGGCGGCGGCGGCGGTGGGGCGGGGAGGGGGGAGGCCGGAGCCTGTGGGCGCTGCGGCCGGGCCGGCCCCTGAGGGGTGACCGGCGCTCGCGCCGCCCGGCCTCGCCCCGTCTCCGTGTCAGAGGTGACTCTGCCTCCGGCCCGGCGCCTCCGAACCACCTTGTGTCCTCGGCCCCTCCGGTTCCCACCCCCGGGACCCCGGCCCGGTGCTCCCCGGACACACTCAGGCCGCGGGCGGGGGGGCGGCTTCCAGCCCCGGTGCGGGTGGTGAGGGAAAAGGCAGCGAGCCACGCTCTATTTCTGTAAGAAAATTGATTTAATTTTTAATCAAGCTTAATTAGGTTTCCTCTGATTTCTGCCTGGCGGTGGCAGCTAAAGAGGAATTCCTCATCCTCGCTCAGGTTACAGCTGTAACTCTTCCTTGCCTAATTTAGTGGCAATTTTGCCTTTTTCTCTCCTTTTAATCTTGATGTTTTTATTCCTTTGCCGCCTCCTGGAGCGGCATCTCGGCTCACCTGTGGAGCGTGGTGGGTGTAGGAGGTGATTTGCCGCTATATTCAGTGTCAACTGTTTTGGCTGGAAGTGGTTCAGGCTGTAATGGTGACGATGGAGTGGGGAAAGAAAAAGAAAATTAATAAATTAGCGTTCTTCTCTGAAGAGTTTTTAGTTAAGGGGGAAATCACATGAAGAACCTGCAAGATAACATCACTTTCCCATAGCGTGTGTGGAGATTGATAGGAAGGGAAGCCGTGCGCATACATACGCTGGTTAATGAGGCTGTAATTATTTTGAAAATTAACGTTGGGGTAACGATTTCTCGAGTGGGGAGCGTGGGATGTGGGTGTCCCGCCTGGGGCTCCTCCGCACAGTGTCGTTCCACCCCGGTATCTCCATCTTCCAGCTGGTTTTCTGCAAGGGCAAAGTGCAGCGATGCCGTTGAGATACGTTTTGCCTCAAAGGGCGTCTGAATGTCAGTCCCAGGAGGCTGCAGGTTGGTGGACGATGGGATTAAAACTTCCCCGATGTGTCCCAGTCCCCTCTTTTGAGGTGTTAATCAGAGCGGGGTTTATTCCGTGCAAGACCCCGCTCGCTTTCCCGAACGCTTCACCTCTGCTCCCAAAGTAGTCGTGGAAATAGTTACTGGGAGCTCAGCTCAAAATTAAAACCTGTTTTTTTGTGTAAGACGAGCAAAAGCTGTTGCTCTTGTGGGGCCGTCTCATTGCTGGGGCGACCTTAAGGTCTGACTTTGATATTTGCTGCAAGACTCATGGATTATTGGGGGTGTTGCTCTGTGTTGACATCAGGTAAGGAGAATCTCTTTGACCGTGAGCACCACGATAACGATGAAATCGTCTCTAATTGCTTTTTGCTCTTTTCTAGGTTATGGAGACTGGAACTCTGGGACGAACAGAGGCAAGTATGGTAGAATCTAGAGTAATTATTTTCTGGCAGATTGGTTTATTCCCATCCCCTTCAGATCCATTTCCTGAGCCTGAGGGAGTTGTGCTGAGGTCGATGACGAACAACGGCGGCACAGACCCCGTGCAGCCTCTCACTGCTCTGCCTGTGCAACAGTTTTCTTTTTTATTTTAAAAATTCACCTTGAAGCCAATGGAAAACTTTGTTGCTGAACCTGGTGGCACGGGAAAACTGTTCTAGGCAGGATGTTTGTTTCTTGGGGGTTGTTTTCCCCCCAAAAATACTCTTTCTGCTACTTGGAACACTTGTGTGAAGTCAGGCGATGATGTAAATCGAGGTTTGAGAAGGCAGCAGAAATACAAATTCTGTCTCTGCATGTGCCAGCAGCCAAATAAAAGGGCTGGGGAAAGAAAAACCCGAATTTTAAGCCTCAGTGGACTTTCAATTGGCTTCGTGTGTTATTCCTATGGTGGTTTTTTTTCCCTGTTTGTAACAGTTTTGGCTTCTTTAATGAGAGGAGAAGCTGTTCTATCGCTTTCTGATACAAACCACATGGGAAACACTGGGCTGAAGGTGGTTTTGCTTTCTGGGCTTGGCTGTCCTGTCTTTGAAGAGGATGAGAACACGCTCTAGTGTCCTCCCTTTGCATTTAAGGGGTTCTGAAGCAGCTTACGTAGGTCTTGGTGAAAGTGTGGCCTAGCTGCGTTCATCTGTCTTTGTATTCAGGAAAAAAAAAAAAGCTTAAAATGGTTCTTTGGTATCTCTGGGTTAACCCAAAAGGGGTTTTTATGGAGGCTCTGCCTTGGTTATTCCTCTCCAGTGCGGGTTGGATGGAGGAAGCTCTAGGCTGTGGCTGTTTTGTGGGACATACATGAGGAAATTGTTCCCTTAAATCTTTGTGAGATCAGTAGATTAGAGTTTATGGGTGACTTAAATAGAAATTTTGAGCTTTTTTTTTTTTTAAATTTTATCTCCCTGTGGCGATTGCTTGGGGCATCTTAATTCAAAATAAAAGTCAGATCACTGGAAATAAACCCAGCTCTTTTCTTTTTGTTGTTCCAGGTTACGAGGGGTACGGTTACGGCTATGGCTACGGCCAGGATAACTCGGGCAATTATGGCTATGGGATGGCCACCTCGAACTCCTGGGAAATGGCCAATTCGGACGTTGACATGAACCCCGACGGTTCGGGCGGCGGCAATGCCGACGCCGTCATCGCCAAAATGAACCAGCGCTTGGACATGGTGTCACACATGGATACAGACACGATGCAGGGGGGACACTACGGCTCTGGCGGAGACAGGTGAGTGCAGGGCAGAGGTGAGGGGACGTCGTTAACGATCTGCTGCTCGTTAAGGGTCGTGGCTGCTCGGTTTGGTCCTCGCTGGTCTTGTTCTTGCCTTTTCCAGCGTCGTGACTCAAGTGAGCATCCAGAGCTGGCTCAGCCATCCTCCTCTCACCTGCTCTAACTGTAAAATAGGATTTTACACCAAGTTTTCATCTGTGTCTTGCAAAAAAAAAAAATTTTGGGATTTTAGTGTGGCATTTTCAGCAGTGGCTAAAAATTTAGGGTTCTTCAGTAAAATAATTATTGTAAGGAATCCTTTTTATTCCTCGTTCTCACGAGCTTATGTACTTGTAGAGCAGTGTTAAGGAAAGCGAAGTAATTTGAGTTTAAATTACTAATTTCGATTAATAGATTGACTTTTGCTGCTGCAGGGAGGTTTTTGTAGCCAGTGTCACAGTAGATGCTCAGCTCTATGATGCAGTCAACTCCTTCCTGATCTTTATTAATGTTTAAGTACTAATAAACAGGATTCTTTCCCCAAATATTTCTTATTTATTAAGATGCAGTCTGAGTTTTGAGCTAGAACTTGGCATTTCTCCAGGGTGGCTACTTATTCCATCTTTTTAATGCTTTAAAGAAGTAAAAGGATGTTGGACAAAGTAAAATTCAGGAGTAAATATTAATAAATGGGATGTGACTGTTTTCTACTCAGCTCCTACACTTCCAAGCCAGTAACTCTCCTATGAAATAAGCCTGTATTGCTGTATCAAATGGATTTGGTTTGGTTGCTCCCTCAGTTTAACCGTGCTGGAGGGGGTTTGCTGAATTGTTCCCCCAATTCTTGTCCCTTCAAACGTTGCTTTGGGCTTCTCCACTTTGATCTCGTATGCCGGCGGTCGGCTCCTCGCGGACACGCTCCTGCCTGCGGCGGGTTTCCACCCCTGCGGTGCTGCCGCACCGGTTGGGAACGGGACAAGCTTTATTGAAAAGCTAAAAATTTCCCGCTCTGTGCGGGAAATAACGAGAAACGGGCTAAGAGGAAGATAAATCACTTGGAGAACGTTGACTCCGGGCTATAGCGGAGCAGAAAAGCAGCCGCTCACCCTCCAGCTGCTCCAGCTTATACATAACCGGACACTGGCAGCTCCTCCATCGGTGCCTGACCTGATTTTGTAGCCCCACCATCTCCCCTTGTGTCAGCCGGGTGACTTTCTTCTGACCTTGGGGCCACGATAACATCTTTTCCCCCTTGCTGCTGCTTCTCTCCGAGCTCTGGGGGTCTCGCTGTGAAGCACAGCAACGAGGGGGTTGCGCTTTGATGAGGCTCGTTAGTTTGGCGTCGTGAGGTTTTTCTTGCACTCTGGGTTTCCTCCTCGCCTGCCTTGTCAGTCAAAGCCCTGCCAATGAGCATGCAAAGCCTTAAATTCCACTACAAAACATTTTAGTATTGTGGAATCTAAAGTTAAGAATCCTTTTCCTAAAAAGGAAAAAATGGGTTTAAAACAGGTGAAGCGTATGTTGGCTTTCCACTGGGGAAAAAAGTTTGTTAACAGATGGGGAATGAGGAAGGATAGGGCTGGAATAGGTCTTTTGTTGTGCCAAGGTGTCTCTTGAGTAACTGAGGAGTAAATCTGGCTGTTCCTGGAAGTATTTCTGGGTAAGGTGGAACTTGCTGTGAGGACGAGAATCTCTTGGTTCACTTCAGCTGCTCCTGAAGCTCGTTTTGAAACGGATATTTGGGAGCGGGGACAAACTGATCACACCTCCAGCCTCAGCAGGTGAAAGAACCTTTGCTCAGTGTAGTTACTGTTTTTATTCTTTTAAAATATTCTGGTGATTCTGGAAGAAATTCCAGGGGTTCTATGGGCTTTCCCTTGCCTAAAGGTCTCTGGTTGCTCTACCACTTGAACTGAAACCTCGATGCTTTGTCATCGGTTCTTCTGGTCCATGTCTTGTCCCGCTCGCTCCCACGCCGAGCGCCGATTAAAAAGCCAAAAAAAAAATCAATTTTGATGAGTTTTATTTCCTTAACCTCAGCGGCATCTCGCTGACGTGTCTCTTGCAGGTACGACTCGTACGAATCCTACGACTCGAGGTCCTCGATGAACGACCGCGACATGTACCGCTCCGGCTACGACTACAACGAGTCCGAACACGACAATGACAACGCCTACGAGGGCCACTACGACAATTTCTACGGCAACCGCCGGGATCAATATCAGAACAGAGCCCGGGATAACTTTGGTCAACGGGGCCAAAACTGGGGTAGAGACGGACGCAATAACAGACCCATGGCGTCTTCCTACCCCGGGCGCATGGGCGGACAGTGGAACGAGCCTCCGCAATCGATGGGCTCGCGAGGTCTCGGTCCCCACGGTTCCTCCAGGCTTCCTTCCCTCTTCTCCCACAACATTATCCCAGAACTCAGCATGTTCCAGGGAATGCGAGGTTTCTCGGGAAATATGCGTTACGGAGGAGGAATGATGAAACAACGAATGAGGAGAAACTGGAAAATGTGGGACTCGGATTTTAAAGTAAGTCTTTGTGCTGTAACCTCCCACCCGCTCGGCTCGGATAGAGATTTATTTCCCAACAGACCCACACGTCCTGCAGCAAAGGGCTCCCAATACGCTCTGGAAAGTGATATAATTTTTAATTCGGTGTGTTACTGGCTTTCTAGCATTTATTTTTTTTCTAAGCAGATCGAGGCGGCTGTGCTCCCTTACAGAGCAGTGTTGATACATGGGGTGTTTTAATCCTAAAAACTTTTGTTTTCTGAAGGTAGGAGGATAGTGCAGCCCTTCACAGCTCAATCCCCTGTATTATGGGTTAGAGGTGTGATGGATTATGTCCTTCCTCATCAACTCTGCCTCCGAAAGTTAATGCGGGAAGCTTAAATCGCTAAAAAACGAGTAAAATAAGACATTGCTCTTTGCAGAGGACAGCTGCTGGTATTGCAGGGATTCACTTTTCTCTCTTTTCCCAGCCCCAGAAAAAGAAAATCAAAAAAGATCCCACCGCAAAGAAGCGGAAGCAAACAAACAGCTCTGATGAACCCGACAGCAAGGCGGCGAAGACCGACGGCTCCGATAACTCCGACTCCGACAACGGTAAGAGCAGAGGGAGCAGCTCCTCCCTGTCTTTATTTTGGGCAGAGCCGTGGTGCTTTGCCTCATGGTTTAACGCGGTGGTGAAATTGGTGTTCAGCTGGGTTACTTTGTGCCGTGTTGGTCCTTTCAGAGGAGGGAACGGAAGGCGAATCGGGAGAAAAAGAGGAGAAAGAGGGCTCCAGATGCGTAAGTAATTCTTGAAAATTACTTTGTGGTGATTAAAAGCTGTAGTTCTGGTTGGAGGTGCTGGAGCTGGTGAGGGCAAATCCCTGGATTCCCGTGTTATTGCCAAACTGAGTCCGATGGCAGAGGGTTGGGGGAGTGGGTGGATGTAAGATGCTCCATCGAGGGAAGCGCGGATGTTACGGGCGCTTCCCGAGACGTCGGATGGTGTCAAAACGCAGCCAGACACCCTTGTGCAAAGAGCTTTTAAGTAAGGAAAACCCTAAAAATCAATTCCTGACGATGTGGAGAATCCTGAAGCGTGGGATCGCGTTGCCTGGCTCTAGCTGGGGGTGAAGGTGCTGCTGATCCGGGACCTTTGGGCCTCGTGGAGGCGTTTCCCTGCACGGAGGGAGCGCGGAGTGGCCACATCGCTCCTCCCCGCGGCATCTCGGGTGCCCGGGGAGGGTTTGTGAGGCCACAGGCTGGTGAAAACATCAAACCAGCTTCTCTAGATGGTTTTAACTTCCTAACGTTGCTTTTTTTTTTTTTTTTTTTTCTTTCAGGAAGGGGAAGATGAAGAAGGAAAAGATTCAGAGAAAGGTGAGTTTGGCACGCGCGGTGACTCATTTACGCTCCAAAGCTCCGCGGGGATCGTAACTCCCCCCCTCCAGTGGAGGGCCCTGACGTGGCCAGAAGAGAGATTTCCAATTAAATCCAAAGAGTTTATTCAGGCTCCTTCAGTTCTTGGAGTCCGTTTGCCTCGTGGCTTCGCTGTCCCTTCTGGTTCGTTGCGTCTTGGTGACCTGAGCTAAACCTCTGCGCCTTCTCGATGAAGGGGCCATTTGGCTTTTTGCACGTGTCCCTGGGAGACTCTGGAGGAGGTGGGAGCCTCCGAGCCAGAGCACTGGAGAGAAATGGGGTGGGGGGGCCCTTCCAGGACACCAATTTGCTCCTTCAGGATGAGACCTGTCAGATCTCCGCTGCCGGGGGGACAGGGGACTAGCTCAGCTGTAATGTCTGCACGTAGTCAGATGAATCCCATCCTTTGTGTCTGCTCAGGGATAAGGAAATGCTGTAAAAGTCCTGCTAGGGAGGAGCTGGATCCCTTGGTCAAGGTAGGTTGGTGAAGCTGTTAGCCTGGGGCTTAGGGAAACATTTAATTTCCCGCTGCGCCTTAAACTTGACTTTGGGTAAGTTCTTTGGGATGGAGCATCCCGGTTTGGAGAGATGGGGCTGGTCAGAGAAGCACCGTGATGCCCCAGGGGAGCTTAGAGAAACAGGAGGGCTGGAAAGAAACCTCTTGGCAAGATGTGCGGGAGTCTTTGCTGCCTGGCCCGCTGGTGTAAATTTGATCCTTGGATGTGCCCACGTGTCTGGGTGGACACAAAAGTGGTTTTTCTGTCCCCAAAACAAGGGGTGTAAACTCATCCCCTTTACCCAAGCTTTAGCACTTTGCCAGGTGTTTGCTTTGAGCGAATCGTGTTTGATTCGAACAAATCAGAGCGTGTGCTACTTAAAAATCAAAACCTGTAACTAATTAATACCTAAAACCTCACAAACCCAGTAACAAACTGTAATTAAAGAGCTGGGAAACCACATTAGAGTCTTTCTGCTGTGGTTCTCCCCTTTGTGCCCCCACCCCAAGCTCGGCCCAGCGCAGCTTTTTGTGAAAAAAGCAAATCTGGGGCGGACGGCGCCGTCGTAAAAAATCAGAAATTCAGCTGTAGTTGGCCAGCGGGAGCAGCTTCTTGATTCTACGGTGTCTCTAAGTTGTGCGGGTTGGTCGGGCTGACAACTAAACTTGTTTAGGGAAATTCTCTTTAATCAGGTGGTGTCCTCAAGTAGTGCCCTGAAATCCAACCTGCTTTAAACACTTAGGTGCTTTAACAATTCAAGAAGAGATCAGTCAAATCAAACGCAAATTGCAGGCGGGCAAGAAAACTCAAGAGAGGCAAAAGAAGAGGCATCGGGATCGCATGGTAGAAAGGTAACATCTCTATTTTTATTTTATTTTTTTTTTTAGTGATGTTGCTTCCTTCTGTGGGACCATAGTACATCCGGGGTCTGTCCTCTTGTTCCCAGTTGTCCCAGTGTTTTGTCTGTTCCTCGTAGAAGCTGCTTTGCTCTCCTGCCAGTCTTCTTGCCATCTGTGCTTAAAAAATAAATAAAAACGGGGAAAAACTCTGGGAAACATCCCATAAATGCTCAAAGGGTTGGAGACTTCCAGAAATCCACCACCCTTCAGTAGAGCGTGAGAGCAGATCCAGTGCAGAAGAGTTGGACTGGATTGGTTGGAATATCGTTTCTCTTTGCCTCCTCCCAACAGGATCCAGTTTGTTTGTTCGTTATGCAAATATCGGACCTTCTACGATGATGAGATGAACAGTCACCTCGAGAGTAAATTCCATAAGGAACACTTCAAGTTTGTGGGAACCAAGTTGCCTCAACAAACAGCTGATTTTCTCCAGGTGAGCCTCCGGTGCTGTTTCTGTCCCCTGGGTTTAAGAGTTTGGGGTTGTATTATTATTATTATTAATTATTATTATTAATTTTGGAGATGCTGTAAAGCTCCTGAACTGCCTCTCTAAGTAACTGTCTTGGAAACTGCTAGAGCAGGTGGATTAAAGTTGGGTGAAAGCATCAGAGCTCTGCCTTAACTACCCGTTTCTTTTAAACAGTTCACGTACCTCTGGTCTTACTGGTTGCACTGGTAGGAGATAAGATACTTGCCCGCTGTGGATTTTAGTGGCCAGAGTGGGTGACTGAAGTGCTAAAAGGCAGCACTACCTGCAGGATGATGCGTGGTGGGATTTGTAGGACTCTTAGGATGGGCTGGAGAGATGCACCTGAAAGTAGGAGGCGGGGGGAAAAGTTAATCTGAAATATTTTCTCGTACAGGAGTACGTTGCTAATAAAACTAGGAAAACTGAAGAGCGTCGTAAAGCAATTGAAGACATTAATGCGGTTATTCAGCAGATTTATAGGGACCAAGATCTTACGCAAGGTAAGATTCACTACCTCTGTGTGTGCATCTGCTGCCTCCTCACCTCTATAAATAGTAAAACAGTAAAAAAGGGGAGGAGAGGAAACTGCTGGTGTTGCTGAAGAACAAAACCTACTCTCTGCTCAAGTGCAACGTCAGCCACTTGAGGTTATTACCCGGCGTTGTGGCTGTTTGTTGAACAATGAGCTGGCTGAAGAGATTATTTGTTTTTAATTATTTTTTTTTTCTGGCAAACCCGCAGTGCTGATGCAGCTGCAGCTGCGTCGCTCGTCGGCGTATGGCCGGGCTTCTATCTGGGCCACCAGTAGTCCGTTAACCTGGCCGCATCCAACACGCTTGGCTCCTCTCCTCCTCCCCGGGAGGCTGTTTTGATGCAGGTGTAAGGGTTAAAAATAAGTTTGTGGTGGTGAAAAATAAGTTTAATGCAGGCTGGAGCAAAGTCTTGAACACAGCACAAATCTGGGAGGCTGTTTTGGTGCTGGTGGAAGGGTTAAAAGGGAGTTTGTGGTTGTTAAAAGTGAATTTATAATACAGGCTGGAATAAAATGAGTTTATAATGAAGTGGGTTTTTATGAACTCATAAAAATGAGTTTATAATGCAGACTGGAGTAAAATCTCAAACGCAGCACAAATCTGAGAGGCTGTTTTGGTGCTGGTGAAAGGTTTAAAAGTGAATTTGTGGTGGTTAAAAGTGAATTTAATGCAGGCTGGAGTAAAATCTAAACCAACACAAATTTAGGAGGCTGTTTTGGTGCTGGTGAAAGGTTTAAAAGTGAGTTTGTGGTGGTTAAATGCAGTTTAATGCAGGCTGGAGTGAAACCTTGAACCCAGCACAAATTTAGGAGGCTGTTCTGATGCTGGTAGAAGGGTTAAAAGTGAGTTTGTGGTGGTTAAAAGTGAGTTTATAATACAGGCTGGAATAACATGAGTTTATAATTAAGGGGTTTTTTATGAACTCGTAAAGACGACTTTATAATGCAGACTGGAGTAAAATCTCAAACCCAGCACAAATCTGAGAGGCTGTTTTCGTGCTGGTGGAAGGTTTAAAAGTGAATTTGTGGTGGTTAAAAGTGAATTTAATGCAGGCTGGAGTAAAATCTAAACCAGCACAAATTTGGGAGGCTGTTCTGATTCTGGTAGAAGGGTTAAAAGTGAGTTTGTGGTGGTTAAAAGTGAGTTTATAATACAGGCTGGAGTAGTATCTCGAAGCCAGCGCAAATCCCAGGATTATTTTCCCGTTGACGCTCTTCTCCTCTTCCCTTTCAGATGTTGGCATGGAGCATTTTATTAAGAAGGTGGAGGCTGCTCACTGTGCTGCCTGCGACCTCTTCATCCCGATGCAGTACGGGATCATCCAGAAACACTTGAAGTCACTCGACCACAACCACAACCGCAGGGTGAGGGGGGGCCGGGCACTCGTGGGCACGAACGGGAGCACCAATTGGGGTGGGTTTTGTTCAGGGGCTTCCTGAAACCAGGGAGAGCTTTTCTTCGTCCTCTTCAGTGTTTCTCTCTGCAGTCTGAAGCTAATTTTGGTGTTCTTGTGTCCCCCAAAACCTCCTCTCCACATTTTGCACTTAATTTTGATGTTCTTGTGTCCCTCAGAGCCTTTTCTCCACAGAATCTGCAGCTGATTTTTATGTTCTTGTCCCCCAAAACCTTCCCTCCCCAGAATCTGCAGCTAATTTTGATGTTCTTGTCCCCCAAAACCTCCTCTCCACATTTTGCACTTAATTTTGATGTTCTTGTGTCCCTCAGAACCTTTTCTCCACAGAATCTGCAGCTGATTTCAGTGTTCTTGTCCCCCAAAACTTCCTTCCACAGAATCTGCTGCTGATTTTGATCATCTTGTGTCCTCAAAACCTTCTCTTCAGTCTGCACTTAATTTGGATGTTCTTGTGTCCCCCAGAACCTTTTATCCACAGAATCTGCAGCTATTTTCAATATTCTTGTGTCCCCCAAAACCTCTCCACAGAATCTGCAGCTAGTTTTGATCATCTTGTGTCCCTCAGAACCTTCTCTCCACAGAATCTGCAGCTAATTTTGATTTTCTTGTGACCCCCAAGCCTTCCCTCCACTTTCTGCACTTAATTTTGATCTTGAGTACCCCAAAACCTTCTCTCCACAGAACCTGCAGCGAATTTTGATCTCCACCGTCCTCCGCTCCCCAACTTGCAGCTTCAGTCCCCAGAGACTGAAAGAGGAAACGATCCTGCTGGTGGAAGTGGGTGAAACAACCCCCACAACTCTTCCTTGGCTGCCTGATACTCCCCTTTCCAAGGGGAATGTGCAAAAACCAGCAGATTTCTTAAATACTGTTGTGTCGTTGCCTACCCAAATACAGAAGTGTGCCCTGTAGCCTGTTCACCTCTGAGCTCTGACTAATTACTGGCCTTGTAATTTAATTCAGGACAAAGCCTAAGTGTGGTTTTTTTGTCCTCCCATACAGGCTATGATGGAGCAGTCCAAGAAATCATCACTAGTAGTTGCGAGGAGTATTCTCAACAACAAACTCATCAGTAAGAAACTGGAGCGGTACCTGAAGGTGGGTGTTTGTGGAGCAGAGTCAAGCCAGTAGCAGCATTTCCACGCTGTAGCAATTTCGTAGTAGCTGCTGAGGGTGCTAATTAGCCAAACTGTGAGGTGATTTGAGGAGTTTTCTTGATAATTTATCAGATTTCTGGTTGCTGATCATCAAGTCTCTGGGCGCAGATGACTTTATCCGTCACCACGTGTGGCCCTGAGCAAACAGGATGAGAATTTTGGCCGGAGATGTGACTGTTGTGCTGTTGCTGCTAATATTAGTCTTGATTTGAATTCTCACAGCAGCATCTGCTTTCAGGAGCTGCTCACTCGACTGCTTTGGGTTCAAATGTGGCTCTGAACTTCTTGGGAGGGTTTTGCTGGCGTGTAGCCGGTGTGAATTCCTCGAAGCAGCCAGAGAGAAACACGCAGTAGATGAATGTTTGTCTTTTGTTTGTAGGGTGAGAATCCGTTCACAGATGACCCAGAGGAAAAAGAGGAGCATGAGGAAGGAGAAGGGGGAGCCAGTGGAAATGTAGAGGAAGGAACAGCAGAAGGAGCGGATGAAAACAAGGATGAGGAGGAAAATCCGGAAGAAGAAAACCCGGAGGAGGAAAATCCGGAAGAAGAAAACCCGGAGGAGGAAAATCCGGAAGAAGAAAACCCGGAGGAGGAAAATCCGGAAGAAGAAAACCCGGAGGAGGAAAATCCGGAAGAAGAAAACCCGGAGGAGGAAAATCCAGAAGAAGAAAACCCGGAGGAGGAAAATCTAGGTGAGCAAAACAAGGATCCCGAAGAGAACCCAGGAGCAGAAGGAGGTGAAAATGAGGGGGAGCAAGAAGAAACGGGGACAGAGACAGAAATGGAGGCACAAGCACAACCAGAGGGGGAGGCAGCTGCGGAGAACACGGAGGAGGCAACATCCCCCCCTGCAGAGGAACCGCGCCCCGAGGAAGAGGAGCAACAGCCAGCCGAAGGGGTGGAGGTAGAGGAGGAGGAGGAAGGTGAGGAAGCTGCTGCAGCACAGGAGGATGAGGATGCAGAAGCTGATGTGTAAAAGACCTGATGTATTTTGTTGTTTGTTTTTTTTTTTTTTAAAAAAAAAAAAACACCATAACTGTATCTGTGAATTTCGTAGGACATGTTTGAGTTCTCATTCTACTAAACTCACTTAGGCAGTGAAAGCCTTTACCTGTAAAGTGATTTTTTTGGGAAAATAGAGGAAATTTTTTTTTTTTACCAAAAATTCATTTTAGTAGCTAGGTTTTGTGCAGTCTCTGTTTTTTAGATGGCTTTGTACTAGGAGAATTTCCTTTTGAGCATGTGTGCAAACCAGTGCTACTTCACAAATCTGGCAAACACAAAACCTCTTCTCTTCCCCCTGAATTGAAACTTTTCTATATTTAACAAAGATGTGGTTTGTCCCCTTAGTCTGTCTGCCTGGAAACAGCAGAAATTCCGTTCTGGGGGTTTTAATTTCCGCAGCGTACGCCGTTAAGGTTCTGCATAACTTCCATGTGACTGTAATATTCCCCCTGATGTTTTCTTCTTCCTTTTAACGCGGAGCGAAACTAAGTGGTGTCAACGTTGTGTTGTTTGTAAAACGCTTTCATTTTAAAGGTGAATGTTTTGGTGGGTGGAGATAAAAGGACTATCCTGAGATTCCATGTGACTCTGCCTTAATTTCTGGGTACCCCGCTAAAGCTTGTGAGAGGTTGGAAGCTTAGAACCGGGTCTACAAACCCCGTGTTGCTGCGTTTTAGTTGGTTATTTGAGTCCAGCTCAGCTTCCCTCTTCGTTCAGCACCACAGATGGAGCCGACTTAACGCTTGGTTGAAGGTGTCGTCAGTTAATCTTCACCTGGAGTATGGATTCTCCTCCTCAAAATGAGGAGAAATAGGGAAATTCCTTTCTGTGCCACCACAGAGGTTTATTTTTGCCACGGAGGGAGGCAGCTGGGAGCTTCCCTGCCGTGTGGGTTGGTGGCTAAGGAAGGTGCTTCGCCTTGGATCACCGGCACAACACCAAATCCAGCTGTAGAAACCTCCAACTTGGTGAAAATCATTTGTACAGGAGAAGTTTCCCCCCCCCCCCCCCCCCAGCAACACACAGAAAGGAAGATTGGAGGATTTAAGGTGAAGACAAAGTGCTGAGACCGCTCCTGACCTCAAAGTCTTTTCTCCAGCGCCGGTCCCTGGGGGCAGCGACTGCTGGATGCTTCATCTGAGCTGACAGGACCGAGGGGTGGAGGAGACGAGCTGCACGCCAGGGAGATTTATTACCCCTAAAGAACTGTTTACCCCAGCGGTGAACCCTCCTCCTGCAGAGGAGTCCTGCAAGATTCTTTTTTCAAACATAATTAGTAGCCTGAGTCACTAAATTACCTCACCAGGGCTGTAACGAAGGTGACATTTATTCCCTTTTATGTGGGTAGGGGTTGACCCTGCGAGCTGGGGGGTGTTGGAGTCGGCAGCTACTCGCTTCCTTCCCCCGTTTGTGTGGGTTTAACCAGTTTTGGGGTGTTTTAGTGTATTAATCCTGATCGGGGGATCCTGATGCTCGGTTGAGTGGCGGAATTAGTGCTGAGTGTCGTTAGCAGGGCGCAGAAATGAACCGGTGGGGGGGCGCTTGGAGGATGCTGGTGGCACTTTAGGGTGGGAGGGGGGGTGATTTTGAAGGCTGTAAAAAAGAAGAAACGGGGAGGCAGGGTTAGAAATCGGTCTCGGAAGTGTCATCTTCACACTTTTTTGCTTTGAAGGCGGCCTGGCACACTCTGGCCACCATCATCTGTTCAAATTTAGCTCGTGCCAAGGAAAGTTTTGATTCTGTTACCTCCTCTTACAGCTGCTGGTTTTTCCTCCTCGTTCAGCAGAGCTTTGTGGAGATTTCCAGGTTTCCTCCCAATTTTCCTCTCTAGAAACCCACCGATTTAGATTTAATTAGCTGAGCCCATCCCCATGAAAACAACCGGGCTTGGCTTTGTTTCAGAGTTGAGTTTCACTGCGTTCAGGAACCATGTTTTCATTGGGGTGGATCTTCCGAAAGCCTTAGGGAAATATCTTTAAGGTTTGCTTAAGCTAATTGAGATTCTTTAATTGGGATAGGCTGCCTGTAACCTTAAATACTGCATCCTGAAAGGGGTGAGATCTCTGTGAGCCAGCCGTTCTTTTTAAAAATTGACAAACCCCACCTTTTTTTAATAATATAGTGAGTTATATTTCCCTGCTACCTTCCCCTTTCTGCTTTATTTCCTTCCTTTCCCCCTTTCTGCTGTCATTATTTCTCTAACAAACCATTATACTGGCTTGAAAAATGAATTTTGAGGAGCAGGATGGTTGAGGGGTGCAGGTGGTGTGTTAAATATGCTGTTTCCCAGCTGGTTTTTTGCGGGGGAGAAAACTCCTCACCTCCTCATCAGGGGCATCAGCAGCTCCTCCCATTGTGTTTTGCTCATTCCAGAAGCGTTGGCATGGATCAGAACTTCCAGCAGGGAAGGGCGAGTGGAGTTTGGGCTGCTGGCTGTGCTGGTTATCTTCTCTACCTGTTGTTTATTAACAAGGGGAGGGGAAATCAGCTGTTGGCGTGAAAGAATAATTTGCAATTAATTCCCTTCTTGTGCAATCGGGGCACAGCCTGAGCGCGGTTCCCTCGGTGCTCCTGAAGTTCAGGTTGGAAGGATCTTGCCTCCTCGTAGCAGAACCTGGTGTCCCTTCGCAGAGGTGAATTTTACCCCTCGAACAACCACTTTTCAGGTCAATTTAAGGAGCAAATTGTGCGTTTTGGACTCTCCCCCGCGGCGTTGTTCTGAGCTTTTTACCCTCCTGGGGAGGGATTAATCGTACACCAGCCCTGCCCTTGGACTCTGAGCTTTGTGTTTCTTTTCAGACAAAGTCTGGCTGAGGAGCCGGTCCCGAGAGGCAGCTGGTGTGTGCGAGGAGGTGCTGAGGCCCATCACCGAGGTCGGGGCTCATCCAGCTCCTCAGGAGCGTTTGGGGCTCGATGCTGCCCCATAACTGGGTCTCTACACACTAAATATCACTTAGGGTTTGCGTTTTGAGTACAAATCCTTGAATTAAGTGCAAATATGCTGCGTAGGGGAATGCTTAGCGCTCGTCTGTGTAGCGTTGAGGTTTTCATGGCTCTCTGCTCCTCGAGGGTGCAGGCAGGAAGCTCCAAACATCTGACAAAATTAATTAGTTGTGCTAACTAAACCCCCCCCTTGGACTGCTTGAAGCTGAGCAGGATGGATCTCGTTCTGCCCAGGATCCACAGGAACATCCAAGCACCTTGTCCCCAGAGAGGAGAGGAAGCACAAACCAGCCACGGAGAAGTCGGCGGGTGCTAAAATCCTTCTGCACCAACTTCCCTGACAATGCTTTCCCTGAACAAACTCTTTTAAGAAAAAAAAAAAAAAAGGCGAGAGATGGCGTCTAGTCCCCTGTGGCTGCTCCAGCGAGGGCCGGGCTTTAGGATACAGGTGCTGTACATCCAGGAGTTGCTCAATTTACACCCATCAAGAGGGTTTTTTGGATGCTGCCACTTTTCCCTGAGGAAAGGGAAGCTCAGTTATTGCTTCACCTCGCTTTCCTCCACGCTCCACACATCTTCGAGCCTTATCCTGTGTTGCTTTGTTGGAGAACGTGCTGTAATTCAAATTTTTGCTGCTGTTTTTGTTTTCCCCCAGACCACCCTTATCTCTGCTACTGCAATACCCTCAGTAGTGGCCCTGGCTGGGGGGTGGTAGCAGATTTAATTTGTATTTTCTGATTGTTCAGCCCAGATCTCAGTTTCTGTTAACGCTCTTGGGTATTTTATTATCTTAGTTAATTATAGTATCATTAGTCACGTGCACCGTGCTCTAAACCCTGCCTGATCATCCTCTGCCCAGGGCTTTTTCCCTCCTCTAGAGGAAAGGAGTATTTTCATAGCACCTAAACCAGAAGGATTTGGGGAGGAGTTTGCAGGAAGAATCCAGGGGACAGTTTTGAGGTGAATGTTGGGGTGTTTCGGAGCAGACAGCTCTGGCTCCTGCCTGGATTTCCTGCAGGATGTGTCCAGCCTCGTAGCTCTGCTTCCTTCTGGGGTCTCCGAGGCCACGGGGAGCATCTCCCGGTGAGGTGTTTAGAGGTGTTCGAGCTTGCTGGGGTGTCTTATCCGTCATCAGCAATTCAGGACGACTTGTAGAACTTGTTTCTGTGGTGTTACATACAGAAACGTACCGATACCACAGCAGGGTGGCACCCATTTAACTCCTCACTCTGATTATGAAGTTGCCGACAGCTTCATGTTCATTTAATTCTTTTAGCTGAGAAGCACATGAACAAGACTTTAAAGGGTATTAAATTGAGGAATTCTTTCAAGGATCGATCACCCAGAGCATCATTTCATAGTCTGAATGTTTCCAGGCTAGAAATCCATATGTAATATTTCCTGAAGGTATGGAAATAATTGTAGTAGGATTCTGTGAGTCTCCAACCAATGTGCTGAAATGGCTCTTTGTTATTAACAGACCTTAAATCCTCCCGCTTTCCTTCTAGAATCAGAAAATCAATTTTTTTCTCAGCTCTAAGACCTGCCTGCTGTGATGATTTTCTGATTTAGTGGGTAAAGATTTGCTTTAGGTGCCACCACTCCATCTCCCACATCCTCCAGAAGCAGCTTGGGTGCTTGTTCGGTCCTTGTCTAAAATTGTTGGGGTTCTCTTTGTCGGTCTCTATTCCCTAAGATTTTTTTCTATTTCTGTTAAAAAAATGTTATCAGCCTCTGCTTGTGCCATTCTGGCTTCTGAGAGGGCTGGAATAAACCCCTCTCTGCTCTCTTAGAGCTTTTATTTCCCTTGTCACACTATCTCACAACGCTTCTGCTCCTGTTCTGTCTCCTCCCATCGTATTTTCTACGTGTTGCAGCTGCGAACTGGGAACGTCAAACAGCACAAATGAGGAGGTTGTTCCTTGCACGGCTCAAAACTGTGGAATTTCTTGGGTTTAAGTGAATTAAAATAAAAAAAAAAAAAAACAAACCAACCTTGAGGAGCAACATACGTGGCCAAGCCACAACCTGGGGATATTTTAGGGGAGAGATGTTATACCCTCGCCTTGTTTTTACCCTCTCAAGGAGAAATGTTGACCTGATGGTTTCACTCTACCACTCCTCCAGTTTTCCTGGTTCTCCCACGGGAATAGGAGATTTTTCTCCTTGTTCCACTTTTTTTTTTTTTTTCTTTTCAAGCTCTGTTGCTCAAACCTTGCTAGATTTGAAGAATCGCTCTCATCCTTGCAAGAAGGAAGTTCGATTTATATCAGGCAGAGCCAAGATGCCACAATCGATCCTTTGCATAATTTATAGCGCTTTCTTTTAACAATTTGAAATAAAAGCGTGTCCTTGGGACGTCTGCGCTTGGGTTCGGGTAATAAAGGAACGAAGCGGGACTGGAAAATGACGTGACTTGTGAAACACAAGGGCTTGGGGAAGACCGGGGATGCTTGGGGGCACAGCCTGTCTCTCCTCGCCCGTTTCCCACAGCTGCCGGTTGTTTTTAAGATGGTTTAACGTCGTTTGGGGTAAAACGTGAGGAAAAAGCTGCCGGCGTGCCGGGCTGAAGGCTTTGTCCGCTCCTCCGGCCGGGCTTTGGGGGTAGCGGAGAGCTGGCTTTAGAGATTCTTGTGCCTGAGGTGGTGGGTTTGGGGTGGGGGGGGATGCTCCTCGGAGCGCGGCGCTGTGGGCGGGGCCTCAGGGCCCCTGGGCAAGGTCAAGGGTCAGTTTGGGAGCCGAAGGGTCAAGGGGCGGGTGAGGGCCCCCGCTGGGCCCGCGGGCTCCATGGCGACCCCCGCCGCCCCCATAATGCACCGTGAGGGAGCGAGCCCCGCGCCGCCGCCCAATCAGGAGAGGGAATGGCTGTGATTGACAGGAAGGGGCCCCGGCGTCGGCCCACGGAGGAAGCGCCTCCGCCAATGGAATCGGGGGATGGATGCCGGCAGGAGAGCGCCGGCCAATGGGACAGGCGAGAGGGTCGCGCCTCTAGGCGAGCTCGTCCAATGACGTGCGCGGGGGCGGTCTACCGGAGCGCGGCCAATGGAGAGCTTCGTGGGCGGGCTAGAGCGGCGGCGGGGCCCAATGGGCGGCGGGCGCGGCGCGCCTGCGCAGCGGGCGCTCGGGCGGGCAGTGCGGCGCCGCTGGCCGGAGGCGGAGGGGAGCGATGGAGCAGGGATACGGCGGTAGGTGCGGGGCGGCCCTGCGGGGTCGGCGCTTCCCCTCCCCCGGGGCGGCGGCTCCGTCCTCCCGCCGCCTTTGTAGCGGCGGCGGCGTCTCCCCGTAGCGGCGGCGGCTGTGGCGGATGGTGGGGGGGGGTGGTGTCGGGTCAGCCCCTGCGGGAGGTGTTGTCCCCGCCTCCCGTGAGGGGGCTCCGCCGCTTATTGGCTGAGCGCCGCGTCGCTCTACGCGAGGGCGCCGCGGATTGGTGGGTGAGTGCTATTGAAGGGGGGGGGGAGGCCTGTTCTATTCTCACCCCCCACTGGAGCTGGGGGGGGCGGAAATGGAGCCGGTCCCATTTCTGAAGACGACACAAAATGGCGGCCGCGCGGCCACGCCCCCCGCCGCGTGCGCGCCGGTTCTTCCCCTCCCTTCTCCCGTTATGGCCCCCCCCCCCCCAGCCGGGGTCCCGTCCCCTCGCCGGGGCTCAGCTGCAGCATCTCCTCATGCCCACGCAGGGCATCGCCTGAGCCACCCCACCCGGGGCTGGGCTGCAAATCCTCCCGCCCCCCCCGTTACCCCCGGGGAAAAGCAGCAACGACCCGCTCAGGAGCAGGGGCCTGCCCTGGGCACCTGCCACAGCCATAAACCCCGCCATCGCGAGCTGCGCAGCTCGTCCCCCTCACGCACCCCCCCAGTGCCCGCCTCCAGCCCTCCAGCTGCATCTTTGCCCCCTGAAGCGTTTTCCTCCTTCCCGCTATAACGGCGACCGGAACGAAGGTGTCAAACGGAGCGTAAAGGAGCGGGTGAGAGCCCTCTGAAACGCCGTCGAGCGTCGAAACAGAGGGGAAAGGCTGTTGACATCGTTAAGCTTTGTTGGCCGGTGTGGGGAAGTGGTTTGTGAGGGGAAAAACCCGTCGTCTTTCATCAGAGCGCTAAAAGGCGTTGAGTTCGTTGGCGTCGGCCCGCGCTCCCAGCTTCTACTGGTTTTTGGTTGGTTGTTTTTTTTTTTTTTTAACGTCTCTTTAAACTCTGAAACGAGGCTCACGGAAGTGGAAATTGAAAGCAAGTCACCCAAATCGAAGTTTAACGGATGAATATCGGTTGTTTAAAGCCCCTCGTTGAAGTTTATTCGGATTTGAGATGGTGGCACGTGGGTAGATGCTCCTGGATCTGAACCCGAAGCAGCCTGACAGCCCGGATCCTCCCCCCCGCGCCTGTTTGGAGCTCTCAATCCTCTTCCCACCTCGAATTCTTGTGTTTTTTTCACTTATATCCACGTTCAGAGACACAAAGATTCCACAAGAGCAGTTTTTACCTCGCCGTTGCAAACACTTCCTTGGGTTTTATAACGTAATTATGACTGCAGCAGGATTTTATAAATAATACAGCAGCGGTGCCGTTTCTGTTTATCAAGTTCCTTGCACGTAGCTTTTTCTGCAGACATCATTCATAATTCATCCAGACACTGTGTTGGTACAGACCTGTTGACAAGCTACTCTTTCCAGATTCCTTCTGTCTCTCCTTTCACCTTGGTGGAGATCTGATGCCCAGCATCTATTTCATCATGCTTTTAAACGATTTTTAGGTGTTTTACCCGTTTTTTCAGGCATAAAAATGAAGTGGGAAGCTGCGACAGCACTAAAAACACCTTCAGTGTGTGTCAGATCATCCTGTACGAGTGCTGGTTTCTCTCTACCGACAGCTCATTGAGTCCAGATGAACAACTTGGAAGAGTTTTGGCAGCTAAAAGTTATTCCCCGGAAAGATTTCGTTGGCTTCATGAAGTTAACGAGCCTCTTAAAGCTGGGATCTTCCCTTCGCCTTGCAGAACTGTTAATAGATTAAAACCTCTGAGCATGCTGCAGCATTAGAGAAGTTTTGTTGTGGGTTTTTACTGTTAGACGGTATAAAAATGAGTGAGTTCTCACAGTTCTTGCATATTTGGGGTTTTATAAATAAACCTCAGGTGTAGTCAGTTCAGCTTATAACCAGCCCTTTCGTTTTTACATCCTTTGTGTGTTGAGAATCGGACGGTTCCACGTGAGCAGGTTTTTGAGGAAAGCACCGTTTACAGCAGGAGCGTGTGATACATAGATTTAATTTAAATACTTCATGATTCCAGCAGAAGACAAACTTTTATTCTCCCTGGATAAAATCCTTTGAAATCAGCAGAACCTCAGACTCTGCTTTCAGAAGGAATTACCTCCTGGGTCTTGTCTTTTTTTTCTGTGGGTGTTAAAAATTTCTCAGTGCTTCATGTAGACTGAACGATGTAAATCTCTCAACGTTGCTCCGTCACCTCCGGATTTGTGCTCTGCTTGTAGATGTGTGTGGAGAAAAACAATTCCCAAGGTTTTCCCCCCAGCTCAGGGAGCGCTGTCTCGGGAATCAACTGCAACCAGGACGCGTGACGCGCTCAGCTCAGTAAAATTTTCAGCTTGGTCCCTCCTGAATTGTTCTTTTTTTTCCTGCTGTGCACTTTATTTCATGTTTATTTTCCCCAGAGAAAGCAATGATGATTTATTCTGCTGAGTTTTTTTCCTCCTGGGGATGTTTACGGACGTGCTGCGCTGCTTCAAAACTGATGGATGCAACCTCTGCTCGTTGGTACTGAGTTGTTAATGTGCGAGTGTCTCATCTAGTGGGGATTTTCCCCATAATATTTAGTATCAAAGCTAGACATTGAACTCTTAATTATCACGTTCTTAAATTGTACTGAAAGCTTGAGGTCTTTGCTTAACTCGGATTTCTTCATTCCTTGAAAGAATGAGATAATGGTGATAATACCTGTGTGAACGTAGCGTGCCCTGTGCCTCAGCAAGCCAGCACCAACGTATACACCCGGAACATAAAAGCAGGGAGACTTACCCTATAGAATCTGGAGGTACAAAAAGGGTGGGACTCTCTTTGGCTGAAAAATGCTGGATTTTGTGCCGAGCAGCCTCTTGTTTTCCTCAAGGTTTTGTGCCGGGGCAAAGCAATTGCGTGCGCTCAGCAGTTTGTTTGCAAGCGGCGAGTTAACGTGGAGGGAGCGTTAAAACTGAGCTGTGGATTTAAAGTCAGGCTTTGGGGAGGCTGCAGTTGAGGGATCAGAGATTTGTCCTGCGTTTTGGGGCTCTGTGTTGCCCTGTTGCTCTCACTGGCAGCTGGAGAACCGCATCCTGCTGTAAAACAAAGCTGAACGGCGAGTGGCTTGATCTAAAACCACCAACGGTGGGAAAATAAATTATTCAAAAAGAAATAAGGCTCCGATTTGCAAAGGCGTTTCCGTGTTGCAGTTCCTGTTTTGCTGGTGCCGTGGTTTCTATAGGAGTTCAGAAATACGCTGGTGACTGTTTTGCCTGTGATTTCTTTAGGTTCTGTGTGTTTAAGGTGATTGCCCACCAAAAAAATAAAGTTGTTAAGAGGAAGAGGTGTCCTGTACATCCTTGGTGGGTGTTGGACAAGATTGTGCAGGGAGCTGAGGGCTGCAAAAGAATATTTTTGTAAAATCAGGGGCTGTCTTGAAAAGTAAATGGTTTTTAAAATTGGGGGTTGTTGCCAAAAGAGAAAAGGTTTTGGAAAATTGGGAGCCACCTCCAAAAAATAAAAGCTTTTCAAAATTGGGGGTCCCTTCCAGAAAATATAAAAGCTTGGTGAAATTGGGGGCTACCTCCAAAAATAGAAAAGTGTAGCAAAATGGGGCGCCACCAAAAATACAAAAAGCCTGTCAAAATCAGGGGCCGCCTCCCAAAAATGTAAAAGTTTTTGCAAAATCAGGGGTTGCCACTGAAAGGAGAAAAGGTTTGCAAAGTCTGGAGCCGCCACCAAAAATAGAAAAGATTTGCAAAATTAGGGTCCGCCTCCAAAAATATAAAAGCTTTGCAAATGGGGTCTGCCTGCAAAAACAGAAAAGTTGGGCAGAATAGGCCCCCCCCCCCCTCTAAAAATGTATAAAAGCTTGGCAAAATCAGGAGCCGCTGCTAAAAATAGAGAAGCTTGGCAAAATTGGGGGCTGTCTCAAGAAAATACAAAAGTTTTGCAAAATGAAGGGCCGCCTCCGAAAATAGAAAAGTTTGGCAAAAGCGTGGGCCGCCTCCAAAAATAGAGAAGTTTGGCAAAATCAGGAGCTGCCCTCCAAAAAGGAAAAGTTTTTGTAAGATATGGGGCTGTCTCTAAAAAAAAATAAATGGTTTGCAAAATGAGGGGCTGATCCCAACAAGATAAAAAAGTTTTTCGAAATTGGTGTCAAAGTGCAGAAAAATGAACTAAACCTTAAAAGAAGGGAGGAAGGAAGCATGTTTTGGGTTTGTTGTTGGGGTTTTTTTTTGGCTTGTGCAGGCTGTTCCTCAGCTGGGGAATTTTTTGGGGGGAGATGAAGCTGCTGAAGGGAAGGAAAACAGATTTTTTTTTGAGGGGGGAAGGCGAGGCCCAAACACAAGTGGAAAGAAGTTTGGGGTAATATAGTGCTTATTGAAATAATTCGGATCCATAGGAAGCCGGGTATTGGTAGTTCTGCTTGTGAACCAACTTATTTTTCTGATCAGAATAATAAATATGGATTAAAAAAAGCCGTTTTTCTGCAAGAAGTGGCAGCCAAGACTCTGGGAAATGCTGTTGGCAAAACACCCAGCGCATCGCTTGTGATTTTCGAGATTTAATTTAGATGATCTGGAGGTTTTGTTGCAGCGCGGGGCTCGTTTATCCGATGCCCTTTGAGGAGGTGAAGGGGTTTGCTGAGCTCGCTGCGGGTCTTTTCAGGGATCGTTGCGGCACTGGGGATGCTGCTTCCACCCTGGAAACTTCGGGAAAAGGTTTAAAATCGAGAAATTATTTATTTTGGCGAGGGAAAGCAAATTGCTGCTGTGAAATAAAAGTGAAGTCGCAGCGGGGGATCCTGCACGTCGTGACCCTTTGCTGCTGCTTCTTTCAGAGAGGCCGGTCCAAAGCCGCCTCGTTAGCGCAAATTTTGCAATTAGTGCTGAAAAGTGGAGGGAGCTCAATTTATTTTATTGGCTTGTATAATAGCAGCACTCACCTTGGCTTCTGTACGAGGATATTTGATATTCCCCAGGAAAAGGGCCGCTCCTGCTGGCGTAGCACGATTGAAACATCCACTCTCGATGCTGGTGCAGGTTTTTTTTGGATGATTTATCCTGCAAATTTTCTCCTGTCGTTACGTCAAGCACCTTTTAAAACCGATTTCTCTTTCAAAACTCGCTGTATTTTTTTAAAATTCTCGGTGTTACGGAACATCTTGTTGACCTTCAGGTTGCTGAAACAATCTGAAATAAAGCATCGGGCGAGCTTCAGGCGTGTTTCCCAAACAATAAAAAAGCAGAAGTGCAGCTGTAATTAAAGACTTTATTGTTTTTAGGGTTAATTAAGGGAAGAAACAAACCCTGTGATCACAGCAGAGGCGATTCATTTAATAGCTTTGTTCTTGTTCTTGCAGGTTACGGCACCTGGAACACTGGGGCCACCAACACTCAAGGTGAGTTTTGTGTCCCTAAAAATAGATTTGGGGAATTGGAATTTTACAAAATAATGTATTTTTTCCTTCTTTCTAGCCAGAGTAGTGTAATACAGAAAGAGTTTTTCTCAGCCTTTCTTTTTCTCAGCCTTTCTTCTCCTCTACCTGTTTTAGTGACTTTCCACTTGGCTTTTCTGTAAAAGCTTCCTCGGTGGGATTGTGACACCTCCAATTCCCAGTGTCCTGTACTGGAGGAACTGGTCACAGCCTTGGCTGTGATGAATAATGTGCTTTGCATTATCACCTGGGGTTTAGTGGTGCCATAAAACAAAGCATGTCCTGGGGTATTTGGAGTTTGGGCGCTCTCCTTTGAACTCCTTTGCAACCTAAACAGGAGCGAGATGCTCCTAAAAGTGATTAATTACAAATATAGTTGCTTTTGCCTTGGTTTTGCTGCTGCTTGAGGGTCTTTATTGAATCATTTGAGTTCTTTTCGAGTGCAGATGTTTGAAAGCCTTTCAAAAAACATATCAAAAAAGATATATTGCCCATTTCATCTTCAGAATTACCTCTTGGAAGTGCCAGTTTCTTTCTTTCCTGCTCTGTGCAAAGGGAGCCATTATTTTTCCCAGCAATTAAAAACTGAATTAAGTATATTTAGTCTCTGAACTTTGTTGCTTTTAGAGCTGAAACTCTTTTTCTTTTTGTCCCGTTCAGGTACATACGCGACGAATGCAACAAGTTGGCAAGGTACGGGCTAAAAACCCCCTCGTTTGTGAAGTATTCAACACTGTGCTTTTAAACCGCTAATTCCTTTATTTATTTTCACCTTGCTCCACGATTGCAGCTATTTCTCTTGCCAGGGGAGCAGCTGTGTCCTCCTGACTGGCACCATCTGTCCCTTAAAGCAGAAAAATTGGCTTGTGCATGAGAAAAGTTCATTTCTTTTACGTCTCCGTTTCTCATTTGATCTGGGACAGGCAGATGTGGACATGAATAAATTGATTTTATTAAGATTATGTCATTTTCCCCTCACACCCAAGGTTTGCCCTTGTAATTCCCATCAGCTTGATGATACACAAATGCAGTTCTTTGTGCGAGCGGGTGCTTCCTCAATAAAACATGACTCATAAAACTTTTCCTCTCAGAGCAATTAGTTATTGGCTTTGATTTGGATCCTGGGGCTGTTTTAAGCTGGTCTTAACACATCCCCAAGCAAAAAAGCCTGAGATTTTTTTTTAGAAAATACTATTTCTTTGGTCCTCACAGTATAAAATGCAATGCTGCCCGTCAGGCTGTGGGTTCAAACCTCCCAGCTCAAGTCATAGGTGAAAATGAGGTGGTTTTTTTTCTCGTTTTTCTTCTTTTTTTATAAAGTCTGCACATCCCTGTCAAGGACCTACGTCCCATTGTGCAGATGCAGAGCAGAAAGGCTGTTCCTGTTCCAGAGGCTTTATAATTAAATAAAAACACAAGTCATGGGCAGATGGGGGAATAGAGAGACACAACGAGGCCATGTTGGTTCACAGAACCATCAGCGTCACGCTGGAGGCCTTAACAGTCTCAATTTTGTCACGGAAAAGGAAAATTCTGAGGGATTCTTCTGGTGGTTGCTTTCAAGAGCCCTCGATCTGATACAATGAAGGGTTTAGCGGGTCGGAAGCGGCGAGAGGAAGCTGTTGTGGAGCTCGTGGCACACGTCCCTGCTGGAATGACACCGGATGGAGCCACGAGGAGGATTCCCGGGAGCTCGGCATCACCCGAAGCATCCGGCACCTTCCCGAGCTTGTTGGTTTTTCCACCGTGTCGTGGTATCTTGCCACAAGGTTCTCTCTGAGTACAACTCACTGCTTTGATTTTTCTGATTAATTTATTTAGGCCTGGTCTTTTTTTTTTGATGGATACGTGGCCACGTGCCCGGCAGAGCATCCGCTGTGGGTTTTGTTGTGTCATTTTATGGGACGGTGCAGCGTAGACGGCTCAGGGATTTGTTCAAAAATTACAAATATAACTCTGTTTCTGCCGTTAAAATTGCTCAGAGGAGGAAGACCTTTACGCTTTTAGGGTTGGGCAACAAAGAATCTTTGATATTTCTCACTTTAAGGAACAAGATTTCTTTTAAAGGAGGTAAAACCCAGGTGCAGCTTTGCCTGGTAGGATCCATTCATGTCTAAACTCTTCCTCCAGGTACCACTATATAATTTATAATATTGTATAAATCTCAATTTTATTTTCCTTTCCTGCCAGGCTATGAGGGGTACGACTATTACAACACCCAAACCACCGCCGCTAACACAGCGGCCACGTACAACTACGCCGCAGCCGCTGCCACCTCCAGCAGCTGGGAAACCCCCAAAACTTCAGATATGAGCATGAACGCCGACGTTGGCGCCGCCATGCCCGTCGCCTCCTACGGCGCCGAGACCTCGGCCAACGAGAACTCCGATTCCATCATCGCCAAAATCAACCAGCGCTTGGATATGCTGTCGAAGGAGGGCAGCGGCGGGACAGGGGAGGGCATGGAGGACCAGGAGAGGTGACTGTTCTGCTTCTTACTTATCTTGAATAGTACAAAAAGAATGGCTTTTAATCACTAAAACTTCAGATTAAGCTGTTCTGATTGTATGGGCATGACCCAAGCTTTGTTCCTGGAGAAACGAGCTCAACTGTTGCTTTTTTACCCCGTGTGTGCCACGTACATATTTTTGATCCATAAATATCAACCTTGATCAGCCATTAAAAGCAAATTCCATTGTCCATTCAATTCCTAGACTTTGCAGAAGACTTTTTATTTATAGTTTTTAGGATTTTTTTTAAAGTAATTTTTTCCTCTGAGGCTGTTTTTCCTCATGGCTGCCCTGTATTTATTTGGCTTTTTCTCCCACTGGGTTGTTTCATGTCAGTGCGTGTTTTGCTGCTGAAATAACAACACAGATCCTGTCAAGAGTTACTGAATAAATAAAATTTTGCCTTTTTGCTCGCTGCTGTGGTCAGACAAGAAGCTGAGGGGTTTATCTGCATTAATTCACACCTGGAGGCACAACTGGGAGACGATGAGAAGCAGCTTTTACCTGGGGAAGCTTTTGGGATCTACTTTTCCACTGGCAAAACATAATTGAGAGTGGTTTAGTGCTAGAAAGTTAGTCGGGTTATAACCTCTCCGAAGGATTTCTGTTCAATACTCGTTGCAGAAAACCACAATTCTTTGATTATTTTCCCTGAGGATAAGGAAAAGGGGATGTGGGCTACAGAAAGTGATGGGTATGCAGGGTTTCAAAATATTTTTATTCTGTTTTTTTTTGTCAAAACTACTTGGATTGTGATTAAAAATGGATGCAAACGCCTGCGTGGCGTGTGGAAACGTCCTTCTGGGTGCTGACCGTTGTCTCCCCCTGCGCAGCTCTTTCAGATTTGAATCTTTCGAATCGTACGACTCGAGGTCTTCGATGAACGACCGTGACATGTACCGCTCCGGCTACGACTACGGCGAGGTGGGAACCGATCGGAACGACTCCTTCGGCAGCCAGTTCGACAACCGCCGGGATCAAGCTCGGAACCGCGGAAACAACTACGGCCTCATCCGGGGACGGGGTCAAAACCGCGTTCAAAACCGCGGGCGTCTCAACGCGTTCAACCGCAGCGACCACTTCATGCCTTCCTCCAGCTCCGAGCGCCTCTCGGCTCGTTGGAATGAGTTGAACTACATGGGCGGGCGTGGGATGGGGGGGGCCGGATCCAACAGGCTCCCTTCCCTCTTTTCCCAAGCCCTCGTTCCCGATTACGGCGACTACGGCGATTACGGTGACTATGGCGACTACGGCGACTATGGGGATTACGGCGATTACGGCGACTACGGAGATTATGGTGACTACGGCGACTATGACTATGGCATGATGGGGATGTCGGGCATGGGAATGGGACGGTATGGGAATGTGCCGTATGGAATGGGGAGGCAACGAAACAGAGACAGGATGGGTACGGTGCCCTGGCACATGAACGCGCTCATGGTAAGTCGTTGCCGTCGGGTTTGTTTTTGTTTTGGTTTTGGTTTTTTAATTCTCAAGATTGCTGGTTTTGTTTGCCTCGGTGGGTAGAGCTTTTTGGAGAAGGTCGCGTCTTAATTCACGTTGCTTCCACCACGGAATAATTTAAATTTTCCTGGATAGAGCAGAATATACCTGTTTGCACACAAAATAGAGCTTCTGAATACTTACCCCATCTCAAATCCACTCTCCAAGGGCACACACCCAGCTATAAAATCCATTTACAGCCCAAAATAAACCTTCTAGGGTCGTAAGAATCTAAACTTTTTTTAGTAGATGTGGAATACTTTGATTTTTAAGCTTTTAAATTTTTTTAGTCCCTCGAGTTGATCGACACAACTGATTCCTTCCCACTTTAGCCCAAGAGAAGAGGTTTCCGAAACCGTTCAGGGGGGCGATCGGACGGCGAGGGAGGGGGCCGCAAGCGAAAACAGTCACAAAGTGGAGACGAACCAGACAGCAAACAGGCCAAGACCGACAGTGAGGGAGACGACACAGAGAACGGTACGAGCTGTGGCCGTTTCCCCGCTTCTCAAAATGTTTTATCTTCCAGTTGTTACATTTCAAAACTGGTGCGGTTTAGTTTTTTAGTCATTAGTGTTGTTACAATATTCCTGCAAGTGCCTGGGCTTTACAAACTTTGTATTTTGTGGCCTGGGACAAAATTTAATGCCTGAGGGGAATCACAGAATTGTTTAGGTTGTAAAAGACCTTGGAGATCATCCAGTCCAACCGTTGACCTAACACTGACCCTTCCCAACTGCCCCAGATCCCTCAGCGCTGGCTCAGCCCGACTCTTCAACCCCTCCAGGGATCCCGGGGACTCCCCCCTGCCCTGGGCAGCCCATTCCAACGCCCAACAGCCCCTTCTGCACAGAAATCCTTCCTCAGAGCCAGCCTGACCCTGCCCTGGGCAGCTTGAGGCCATTCCCTCGGGGCCTGGCGCTGGGGCCTTGGCTCCAGAGACTCATCCCCCCTCTCTGCCCCCTCCTGGCAGGGAGTTGCAGAGGGCCAGGAGGTCTCCCCTCAGCCTCCTCTTCTCCAGACTGAACCCCCCCAGTTCCCCCAGCCGCTCCCCAGCAGACCTGTGCTCCAGACCCTGCCCCAGCTCCGTTGCCCTTCTCTGGCCACGCTCGAGTCATTCAATGGCCTTTTTGGGGTGAGGGGCCCAAAACTGAACACAAACATTGAACACTGTGACAGTAAGGATCAGGTTTGTAAGCAGAGACTGATGAGCAAGGAGAAACCAGTGACCTATTAGCCATCTTTGCTGGAGTTTTGAGCCATTATTGCAGTATTTAGCAATTTTTTTAGGAGCCCTTTGGAGTGTGAAGTGGGAGAACCCCCCCCCCAACACCAGCCAAATGATTTTTTCTTTTGTGCAGCAGATGAGGGCGAAGGAGAGGAAAAATCAGGAGATGAAGCTGACAAAGGTGTAAGTAACTTTTTTTTTCTTTTTTTCATTTGTGGCAAATGTGGGACTATTTAAGCAGTTTCCTCTCTTTTGGCCGCGCTGAGAGTCCGAATATTTAAAATCACCCAGAAACAGCACTTTGAGCCCATATATTGTGCAAGACTTACTCCTTATAATTTCCCCGTGTGCCTCAGTGGGGATTACTGACAGATCTGCTTGCACCAAGGTGCCTGAAGAGCACTTGTAGAGGAAAGGTTAGGATCCTGTGCTCGTCCTTCTGCTTCTGGCGAGGTTCGTTAGGGCTGAATTCCAATTAGTGGTTGGTTTCTTGCCTCCTCGGTTCGTTTGGGGGGGTCACTGTTGTTTGTTTTACTCGTGACTGGTGTGTAACCTTTGGTACCATGTCCCTCGGAGCAGTGACTCGGCTGCCAAGTATTTAAATTTTGATAGTGAGAAGTGATGCTTAGTGCTGACATATAACCTGATAGATGGAAACCAGCTATTTTGTAAATATTTATAAAAACGGGGATTTAATCCCCGCTCTGCGGTCTGGCTGGGTGAACTGTGAAACCTCCAAATGGCCGTAAATAACACCAGCATCTTTTTGTGCTTCTCTTTTCCAGGAGAACAGAAATTGGGGCGATTTGACAGAGGAAGGTAGGGTGTAACCCCTCCTCACACAGTCCTCCTGGATTAATCCTACTCCAAATCCATCGGTTTCACCCCGGGGCGTTACCAAAACCTTAAGTTTTTGGTCAAAACCTGACACAGCTCCTGCTGTGACCCGTTAACCAGTCCAGGGGCTCTGGTGGTGCCTGTTGTGGTATGGAAGCACCGTGCTGGTTAGCAGGGTGGTGCCAAAATGGGCTTGTTTCTTCTGGGCTTCTCAGTGTGGGTGGTTGCCGTCATCACCCGAATGGATATTGGCCACCACGTTGGTTTATTTTCCTGCCACACTTGGAGGACGGCGGCGAGGACGCGCGTTTCTCGCACCAGGGCAGAGCACCCATCTCATAAACTCACTAACTTTCAGTGGAGGCATCAGTCACTGGGTTAAACCCCGTTTTGTTTTGGATTTTTGTCAAATAAATGGGAATATATCGAAGTCTATTAGAGCACTAATTTAAAAACCGTGTGGTCTAAAGTAGCTGAAACCACTTTGGCTGGTTTGGGATTGTAATTTTTGGTGAAGGCATATCGACCTCCCACACACACGTTGGGTCTTTTGCATTAGAGTGACTTGGGGAAAACCACATGCAGGAATTTTGTTGGTGCTTTTAGGTTGTTTTCAAGACTGAAACGTGTAGTTGGATGTTAAAACTTTCCTTTAAGCTTCCATCTGATGCCTGGGTCTGGTCTTTGGGCTTTGTCACCTTAAAAACATGAGTGAATTATTACCTGAGTGTTTGAGGCTCCTAGACCTCTGACTTGGAGCTTACTACCCCAAAACTCTGCAGAGATTAGGTCAGCTAATTTAGTTCTTTTTTTTTTTTTTTTTTTTTTTTTGCTTTCCCAAGGAATTATCAGGAAGGCGACATGAGGAATAGATCCAAAACCATCCCAAGGAAGCAGAACTACTTGAGCTCTGCTACCTCTGCTGGTTTTTGTTGCTTAACTTTCTTGAGTAGCATTTTCAGCCTTGTGAAAAATAGGTGAATAGGGGGGGAAAAATGAGAGTTTGGGGAGAAAGGGAGAAAGTAGCAGCTCCTCCCAAGGTAGGGAGATAGAGACGTGTCTTTGCAGCGTTGTAGAAGTCAGGACTCTCCTCAGTTTCCACTAAGGCTGTGTCCTGTTGCTGCCTACAAAGACTTTGAGTTGCTGTGGGAGGTTCAGGGAGCTGGAGGGAGGAGGGTTTGGGTTTTACAGTAACTGCTGGAGACCGTGGAAAGAGGCTGCAGCTTCCCTGGGGTCAGAAGCTGGTCCCTGTGGAGAGCTGCCAGAGAGCAAAAGGAGGTTGGGAATTCCCAAAGCTGCGAGGGAAGAGGAAACTGAGGAATTTGGGTCCTAAAATACCTCAGCCAGCAAAGCGGGTGATTGCGAGCACAGTAATTCTGATTTATTTCCCCCCTGCCCCTCAGCATCTGGAGACGGCTGTGAAGATGACGATGAGGAGGTGAAGAAAAAAAGGGAGAAGCAGCGGAGAAGAGATCGGATGCGTGATCGTGCTATGGACAGGTAAGAAGAGCAATAAACCAATCTGTTCCCAGCAGTCCCACAAATAACATTTACCAAGGATTTTCCTCTGGACAAACTTGGGTGAAATCTGCTGGGGGATCATGTTTTGGGACTCTGCATTCTAATTTCAGCATTTTTTTGTCCCCTTTTTGTGTGTTTTATGAGTGTTTCAAGATAAGGAGAATACCATGGTGGTTAATACATACATCAGCGTGTAGTTATAAATTCAGAAAGGGTTTTTAAGTGGCAATCTATGCAGCCTTGCTATTAAAATAATAGAATAAGTGATCTAAAGATGGACTAACAAGTGACAGTGGCACCAGCGTTTCTGTATCTCGGGGCTTTCCCACACCAGGGAGAGGATCTTCATATCAAAAAGCGCTGATTCACCTCCTGCCCTATTCATTTCTCCAGTTGCTTTTAAACTTGTGCAGGACTTTAATGTCCAGTCCCATAGCTTAAAGTATTATGGAGAAGTAGATGCTGTTTCATCGGGGTGGGTTCCACAGCAATTGTAAAAGTCCAAGACGCAGTAAAACTATGTGGGGAGGCACTTGGGGGAAAAAAAAGAGAGAGAAAAGTAACAGTGGGGTGGTAACGGTCTCGTCTTCTTGACGTCCTCGTTCAGTTGAGCTCGTTCCTCATTTGCGGTGCGATTGCTCTCTTTAGAATCCAGTTTGCCTGTTCTGTCTGCAAGTTCCGCAGTTTTGAGGAAGAGGAAATCCAGAAACACCTCCAGAGCAAGTTTCATAAAGAGACTTTGCGATACATCGGTACCAAACTCCCTGATAAAACAGTCGAGTTTCTGCAGGTAGGTGGGTTGCCTGGTGGTAACTCAACCTCTCCTTGCATCCGTGCTGGGGTTTTCAGGCTAAATTTTGGGATCTCCGGGCTGAATTTTGGGATTTCCAGGCAGAATTTGGGATCTCTGGGCTGAAGTTTGGCATCTCCAAGCTTACCGAGGGAGTAGAAGGTGTTACAATTTCATCTGATCACCCACTGACGTCCGTTTGCGTGACGCAGTTTCTCACGGATTTTCATATTGGGAGGGCAAGTTAATTGTATGAATTTGAACCAAAAAAGCCAGAAATTAATATTGCGAGGAGTCTTCACCAGCTACGCTTCTAGAGCTGAGGAAGGCGAGAGAAAGACCGGGGTGTTTTATTTTCTGAATGACCACTGTTTGCATTTTGGGGGCATTTTTCAAGGATTTGGGGTCTCCCACAAGGTGACGTGGGAGCAGGCATCCGCTCACCTCCGATTTGGTTCTTTCCATCTCTCACTCCGGTTGAAATATCGTGATGGGGAGGGGAAAACCCCCCCGCCTTGCCTAGTTAATCCACCAGCCACGGTCTGTGCTGTGGGTTTTCCCTGGAGAACTCGTTTCCCTTTTGAGCTCCTCGATTGTCTCGGCGCGTTGCGGGGAGGACGATGAGTTTTATCCTCTTCCCCTCTAGGAGTACATCGTCAACAGGAATAAGAAAATCGAGAAGCGACGCCAGGAGCTGACCGAGAAAGAGGGCACAAAACAGAAACCGGATCCTTTTAAGGGTGAGTGTCTGCCCTGCGTCCCCAGACCAAGCGAGCCGGCAAGAAAACAACTAAATTTTGCTCCCAAAGAGAGAAACCAGCACAAACATGAAGGATTTGGGTAATTCTGCTTCGTGTTCTGAATGGTTTTGAGCCAGATTTGTGAAATAATTTGTCTTGGTGGGGAAGGGGGAAAGGCCCCCGCTGAGGTTACTCAAGCAGCAGATTCCAGGCTCGTGCAATATCAGTGATACTAAAATCAGGTAAATGGAGCAGGGGGGAAAACTCTCAGGAATTGTTGCCTTTTTGTGGCTGTTTGGTTAATGCAGCTGGATCTTGTGTTTGATTTTAATGTTAAAGCGGCAGAGTTGATCTGTTGGGGCAAAAAAACGTGATGGGGAGAAAAACCCACTTGGCTCCATCACCGGGCCTGTCCCCACTAGAGTTCCCAACCCGCAGCGGGAGTTTAGTTAAGCCACACATCGGCTCTAAAATCTTGCAGGCAGAAAACCTGAGCCTAAGTAGAGAGGAGGAACAAACCCAGAGCTGGGGGAAGTGCAAGTTGTCCCTTCCACCTTTATTTAAATAGATTTTTGAAGAGCTGGGCTGGTTTGGGGAGGAAAACAGCCTGGGGTAAGTCGATCACTTTGTACCTCGGGCTGTTATCCCCGTCTCTCTCCCTCCTACGCTCAGTGCTGCGTCGGTACGATCTGTTTTAGAGCAGAATCGCTCTCCTCCCCATCTTAGAGCAACGTATGTGAGATTTTTTTTTTTGTCTCTGAAAGGAGAAACTGGAAGGAATACAGGTGCTGAATTCACGTGTCAGCCGTGACGCGCGGCTGTTAGAGGGGGGTGGAAAGGCAACGTTAACGGGCCAGACATCTCATTTGTTGGGGCTTTTGACTGACGTCTCGTCGTCGCTGTAGGTATCGGCCAGGAACACTTCTTCAAGAAGATCGAGGCAGCTCACTGCATGGCATGTGACATGTTAATTCCTGCTCAAAACCACCTTCTCCAGAGGCACCTGCGATCCGCCGATCACAACCGAAACCGCAGGGTAAGCTCCCCCAGGCCAGGGGACGTATCCGGGCGCTCGAGGGTTGTTGGTGCTTTTAAAAAAAAAAAAAAACCACCTTGTCCGGTCTCTGATTGTACCACGAGGTGAAGCTGCTAACCTGGGGAGCTCTAGAGAGTTGTGGGAGGCTTGTGGATGGGCTGTGTGGGGTTTGTCCTTCCGCAGGGGAACGTGGATGGGTGAGAAATGGGGAGATGAACAGAAAAATTGGTATTAAAAGGGAAATTGGCCTCTTTTTTGCACTGGGGGTTTAGCAGGGTACGTGGTTCAGGCACACTGCCTAAACGTGCAGATGAAACACTTCCTCTTTCTAAATCTTGCAGCGTTTGCTAGAAATTAAAATTAAAGATCGCCTTTGAGGGCGCTTGGGGAATTCGTAAATGAGACGTTGGTCGAGGTCTAAATCGGCCCAGGCTGGAGAGGGGTTTTGGGGGGTTGCAGGTGGAGATGGGGTGAGCCCCGGTCAGCACCGTGCGCCCCTCGGGGTGCTCGTTGTCTCCTCTTTGAGTTTTTGAGGTGAATGTTGCTGTCCTGGACTCAGAGGATATTCAGCTGCTGGTGCTGAATCGTGTTTTTCTGCAGGGCTTGTGTTAGCGGGAGAGGTGGGTGCTCGCTTGCATCTGCTTTTTTTGTGATGTTTTCTGGGATTTGAGCCCTGCAGAGGAGGAGGGAAAACCAAAACCCCCAAGCCAAGCTCCTCGTTCCAACTCTTCCCCCTTTGAACTGACCCCGACCTTCGGTTCCTTTGCAGATGGCCGCAGAGCAGTTCAAGAAAACCAGCTTACACGTCGCCAAGAGCGTCCTGAATAACAAACACATCGTAAAGATGCTGGAAAAATACCTCAAGGTGAGTGAAAAAGAGAAGAGTTGGCAACTCGTGCCGAGTTCCCGGAGCAGCACGGAGCCACGTCTCGCTGGGTGTGCTGCGTGTCCCTGACGGGACGTCCTGCTGCGTAGGTCCCACTCTGCTGCCTTTTTATCTCTAAATCTTGGGTTTGGTTTCTTTTCTCTGTAGGTGGTTTACCACTTCTCGTCTGTTTCGGGTTTTTGGTTTTTTTTGTTTTTCTTTTTTTTTGTTTTTTGTTTTTCTTTTTTTAATTTATTTAACTCGCAGACTGTACCTACTGTCATTCCCAGGGCGCGTGTAGATCAGTTGATGAAACCATCCAAAACGGAAACGTAATTAAAGAAACCAAAAAAATAGCAAAAGGAAATCCAGTTCCCCAAAGCCACCCCTCAAGCTGTGGCCTTGGGGGGGGACACCAGGTTCCCCCCAGTGCCGGGAAGTCGGCGCATGGGTCGGGAAGCCAACGCTTGTGTCCCGCCGGGATGGAAGCCGACGCGGACCGGCTCCTGGCCCAGCCGTTAATCCCGCACCGGGGGGGTGGAATTCTTACCCCGTCTTACAAAGCCGGGCTTTGCGGCGCTCCCGGCAGCTCAACCGAATGACCGAGCACCCCGAGGCGGGGGGTTACATCCAATTCCCGTGAGTTGAAACACCCTTGTTAGCCCCCCACCACCACCCCCCTCACCTTTTTCCTCCTCTTCCCTTGGGAAGTGGCAGAGAACACCCCAACCGACGTCAGAGCCGAGATGGAGCACGAGGAGAGGTCAGGGTAGGGTTTAAGCCCAAACCGGCGTTTGGAATTACAGAAAGAAGCCCGGAAGGCCAAGCGCAGTCTTCAGAGCACGGGGGTTCATCCGCTCCATGCGGGAACGCCGCCGGGCGGTTAGACCCGGCCTAAAGCGCCTCGCGGTGGCCGCGGGTCCGGAGGCGGCGTGGGTTTAACGGGCGAGGCCCGCATCTGCGAGAGAGAGGAAAGGTGGCAACCTCCTCCGCCAGGCGAAGATGAAAAGAAGCGATTTGGGCTACTTGCTCGTTCCCTGGAAATCCGGGAACAGCCCCAGGATCCGGCAGGAGAGGAGCCCTTGTTTGCAAACCTGGCAGACAAGGGCAGGCAGATGCCCACACACACACCCCCCCTCCCACGGGGGAGCAGATGTTTCCCCTGTCCCACCGGCGTCCCGGTTTTATTTTTGGTCTAAACCCGGACTGAGTTAGCTCTTATCATGCCCAGTCTCTGCTAAAATCTAGCCAAAAAAAACCCTGCCAGAATTAAAATAATAAAAAAAAACTGCGACTCCATCCTCTGGGTCCAGTGAAAAAGAGACTTGGAGCTGGGAGTTTGTCGGCGTCGGATGGGCCGTCTCTCCCCTAAACCGGCCTCTCATACACGTTGAACAGGAGGGTGAGATAAAAACCCTGCGGTACCCCACAGGAGAAAAAAAATAAATAACATTAAAAACAAAAAACAACAGAGAGAGAGAGCGCCCTCGGGGCAGACGAGGTGCAAACCTCTGGGAATCTCTCTGAGAAATTTAAACTAAAAAAAAAAAAAATATTAAAAAAAAAAAAAAAATAAACCCCCAAAAGACCGGAACCACTCAAGTGCAACTCCCGTCTACCCCTGCCAGGGTCCGCAGGCACGTCCACATCTCCTCATGATCAACGGTATCAAAGGCTGCCGGCAGATCTAAATGAATCGGCACGGGCGCCTGACCTTTGTCCAGCGGCAGGAGGAGATCTCCGGATCCATCCCAGCACGGTCTCCGTATCATTCCCAGGTGCAAAACCAGACTGAAAAGGGGTGGAGGAAAATCTGAGGATTCCAGGTAATGCCAAGAGCCGCCTCGCCATTAAAAAAAAAAAAAAAAAAAAAAAATTTACACGTTCTCGGCAAACCTTCCCCCCTGAAAGGAAGGCCGGAGACGCAGGGCGATTAATTAAGCAAGATTTGGCCGCATCAAGAGGTGATTTCTTGACCATCGGCCTAACGATTCCTCCTCGGAGGGCTGGCGGGAACCCTCGCCCTTCCCAAGGGAAGCTGTGACAGTCTCCACCACGAGTGGACTTCACCTCCCCCCTCCCCGGTAGATTTTTACCGGCGATAACGGACGCTGGGGTCCAGATCGCGAGGTAGAACTTGATATTTTTATATTCCCCCCCCCCCTTTCCCCTCTCCCCCTGCCCTCCCGTCACCTCCGTAGGTTGGGATCCTCAGCCAGAGAAGATGAACGTTGAGGTTTTTCCTCCACCTGCATGGATCTTCTGGCATGGAGGCAGCCAACCTGGTCTGAATTTCTGACCGAGGCAGAATTTAACCCCAGGGTAGGGGAGGGGGAAAAAAAAAGAAAAAGAGAAAAAAAAAAAAAAAAAAGCATAGAAGGATCCGGAGAGGTGGTGTTTTGTGGTTTGGTTTTTTGTTTGTTTTTGTTTTTTTTTTCTTCCCCTCCTGCTTCCCAAAAAATAAAACTTTTCCCTCCGCCGCTGCAGTCGATCAGATTTCGGGTGAGGTTTCTGCCACCCTCCTTCCCGGCCCCTTTTCACCACCATGTTGTGGAGAGGGGGGGAGGAAGAAGAAAAAAAAAAAAAAACAAAAACAACAAAACCAAACCAACAAAAGGGAATTTTCAAGGGAATTTTAGCAGCACGGTTTGTCCTCGGATGGCAGCATGGGTGTGTGTGGGGCATCTCCTCTCTGTCAAGGTCAAGGTTATAGGGCAGCAGCACCCCAACTTTGACCCTACAAGCGCTCACCCCGCACCTCCTCGCTCTTGAAAGGCAAGTGGAGCCCCCCCCCGAGCGGCGGGGAGCGGTGCTGGGATCCGCTGGCGGCCCCATAAAGGTAACGAGGTTAAAAACCAAACGTAAACCACCAAAAAAAACCCACCCTGAAACCCCAAAATCTGGAGGGTCTTGGTGTCCCCGAGAGATTCCAAGGTTACGACCGCATCTGGATTCCTCCCGTCTCCCGAAAAATAATAAATAAAAAGTGCGATGAAAACCTGGAAGCGTCGCTGCTCTGCCCAGCGAGGGAAGGGGAATCCGGCCGCTGGCGGCTCGAGCCCGGGGACGGAGAGTTGAGAAATTCCTTTTGGATTTTAATCGTCTCGTTTAAACCCAAATTCCTCCCGGGCGAGGAGCGGAGCCGATAGACCCCGGCACGGTTCTTCCTCAGCGTAGGCTCCGTCCCTGGTGCCCGCGATGCCGCGCAGGAGCTTTTAATTTTTGTTGGTGTTGTTTTTACCAGTTCCACACCTTCCAGGTGTGGGATTTTTTTTATTTAGTTTTTTTTTTTTTTTTTCCCGGGGTTCTCTCACTTCGGCATTTTCCACGATGGATTATGGAATTGATTTTTTTTTTTCTTTCCACCGTTTTTTAAGACTTGTCTGTCAGCAAGTTGATTTTTTTTTTTTTCAGTTGCCAAAAAAAAAAAAGAAAAAAATAAATAAACCAACCTCTCCTGCGGCTTCACGGCGGATTCCCTTTTCCTCACTGCAGCTCGATGACTCTTCGTCTCTCTCCCGTCTCTTTTTTTTCCGCAGGGAGAAGATCCCTTCACGGATGAAATCACGGATCAGGACGTGGATGAAACTTTGGAAGGTGGAGACGGCGCCGGGGAAGGAGCAACCGAAACCGCCACCGCTGAGGTCACCCAGGAAGGAGAAGGAGGCGTCGAGGAAGCGATGGAATCGGCAGAAACTTCTGCAGAATTTTCCAAACCTGAGGAATTCCTGAAAAATCTGGGGGAGCAAGATCAGCCCCCCAAACCGCTGCTGATGCCGCCGTTCCTGCAAGACGACGAGCTGGAAGCAGAGGAGGGGACGTCGGAGGGGACGTCGGAGGTGAGGGAAGAAGCGACGGCCACGGCGGCTGCAGAAGCGACAGAAGAGCCACCCACGGTTCCCCAAAATCCCCAAGAATCGGCGATTTCCCCCCAAAATGAAACTGAGGGTTGGGCAGGCAAAGAGGAGGAGGAAGATGAGGAAAACGGGAGCGAAGCAGCGGCTGCGGCCGGCTGCAGCGAGGAAGAGGAAGAAGAAGAGGAAGAGGCTCCACCAGCGGCTGCGGAGCCGCAACCGGAATAACTGTGAATATTTGCGTGAAGGTGATGGTATAATCCGTGATTTATTTTTTTTTTTTTGATTTATTATTAGGAATTTTTTGAGCTCAGCGCCCAAACGTGGCCAATTTTGATTTTAATTAAGGGGAGGGAACCTGGCTGCTTCATTAAGGAGCCGCCCCAGCGCTTGAATTCATCTCGTTAAGATAAAATTTCGCTTCGTTTCTGCAAATTCCTTTTTTTGTTTTAGGACGAAGAGTGCAGGAAGCCATTCCTCCCCCGCGAAACCCTCCGGCTGCGGCTCCGCTTGGGGTTTTGTTGGGTTTTTTGGTTTTTTTTTTTTGGGGGGGGGGGGTGTGGGGGGGTGGTGGTGTAATTTTAGAAAGAAAAAAGGAAAAAAAAACAAAAAAAAAAAAGCTGAGGTTTGGAAAAATAATAAAAGCATCAGTTCCATCCCGCCGGCTCTTTGGGTTTTTATAACGCCGGTGGGACGGAGCCGGCGTCCTTCCCTCTTCCCCTGTCCTCCCTAATGCCTAAAATACTCAAATTAGGGAATTTTTATTTAGCTATTTCCCAAAAAGCAGCGTTTTTCCACATGGGAAACAATCATTAATTTTCATCCGCTTCTGTTACCGCCTGAGAAGGGGGGGGTTAGTAAATAATTATTTTTTTTTAAGCAGCTTGATTATCTCTCGAAGCGGGGCCGTTGTTTGTGTGGGGATTCGCTCCGGGCAAAGAAAATAGTTAAGTTTTCCTCAAAACAACCCTTTTTCTGGCAAAATTTGCACGTTGTGGCCACATCCTCAGTCTTCAAAACATTTCCTAAAGGCTACACTGCCCCCCCCCCCCCCCCCCCCAAAAAAAATAAAACCAACAAACGCCCCAACCCCACCATTTGGGATTTTGTGAGGTGCTGGATGTGGAATAAATCCTCTTTTTTTAAAAAAAAATCCCTTTTTTCTCAAAAAATCACCCTACAAGCAGGTTTATAGTCTAAAAAAAAAATTGGATTTTGATCAGCGACCCCCCAGCGGTGCTGGTTGCGCCCCCAAACCGCCGCCCCCCCCCCCCCCCCCCCCCCCGGGACCGGCCCATTCCTGCACTGAGCTCCGCCCCGGTCTCAGCCTCGGCGCAGGGATGGGGGTGTGGTATGTTGTTGTATGTCGTTATATGTTGTTGCATGTCGTTGTATGTCGTCACCCCCTTCCCCACGCACCCGCGTGACGTCACCGCCGCCCCGCCCCACGCTTGCTCCCGCCCCTCCTGTCGTGACGTCACGGCGCGGGGCGCGGAGGGCGCGGCCGGGGCCCGGCGGCAGCGGGTGGGCGGGTCCCGCTGCGCCGTGACGTCAGGCGCAGCGCGGTGAGGTCAGTGCGGCGCCGCTGCCGGACCCGCTGCCCCTCGGTGCCCGTCTCCCCCCTCCCCCCCGCCGCGGCCGCCTTCCCCCCCCCCTTCCCCTTCCCTCTTCCTCCTCCTCCTCCTCCTCCCCCCGACGCTCGGGGACGCCTCCCCCGGCCCTCCGGGCCCCCCCCGGCCCCGGCGGGAGGGCGGCTCGCCCGGCCCAGCCCCCTCCCGCTGCTGCCGCCGCCTGAGGTAAGAGCCGGGGAGCGGCCCCCGCCGCCATGGCGGGGAGGGGAGGGGGGGGAGTGTGTGTGTGTGTGTGGGGAGGAAAGGCCGGGAGGAGCGGGGCCGGGGGGGGGGTTCGGAATTCACCAACACCTCGTACGTCGCCCCGCCGGCGTAACCCGCATTGCGTAATGCGGCCGCTGCGTCAGGGAGGCCTACGTAAACTGCGGCGCGGAACCCGCCCGGAGGTTTGAGGCCTGCTGCGCAAACGGCGTAAGGCGGAGGTGCGGGGCCGCCGTTAGCGTAGCGGCGGTCACGCGCCGGCTGCGTAGGACGCTGCGCAAAGGAAGGGGGGGGGGGGCGGTGTTCGCGCCGTACGCACTTTGCGCAATCGCCGACCGACTGTTTGGTGGGGGAAGCGCGGCCCCGCGACCGGTACGGGGCGGGCGGCGGCGGGGGAGGCCGCTCGGTGCGCGGGTCGGCGGGAGCGGGGAGCGGGGAGCGCTCTCCCGCCTGCGTTCGCTGGGTTACGCCGCTTGCGGAAAGCCGGCGCTGAGCTGCGGTGTTTGCGTACGGGGGAAGGTGGGAACGGCGTAACCCGCCCCGCTGCGCCGTTAGCGTAGGTCCGGGCATGGCGGGGGGGGGGAAGATGCGCCGTTGTCGTAGGGCCGGTGCGGGGCGGGTTACGCCGTTGGCGGGCCGGTACGCAGAATGCGTGCGGTGGGGCGGGGCGGGGCGGGCGGCGCGGGGGCACTTCCTGCCGCCGCCATTTTGTCAGCGGACGGGAGGAGGAAGCGGCGGCTCCTGCGCGGAGGCAGCGGCAAGGCCCGGCCCCGCGGCCCGCGGTGAGTGACGCCGCCGCCGCTTCCCCCGCCTCCCTCCTCACCCGAGGGATCCTCACCGGGCTGGGTAGGGCCGGACCGGGCCCGGGGAGGGGAAGTTTGAGGCGGGGGGGGGGCTCCCGCCGCGCCGTTAGGCCTAGGCCGCCCGCCCCCGCCCTGGCCCTGCAGGCAGGCCCGGCGGCCGCTCGCTTGGAGCTGAGGTGGGGAAGGGGGGGCACGGACGTTGAGGGCGCTGGGAGCCGCGGAGCGGAGTCAGGCTGGGCCGGGAACGGGCTCTGCGTGTGGCCGCCGGCCCGGTGCCCTTGGAGGGGGGGGGTGGTGGTGGTGGCGGCGGTGCCTTCCCAGGCAGCCCTGAGGTACCGAACCGCCCGGCCGCTGCTCCCCGCAGCTTCCCCGCCAGAACACCAGCTCCACCTGCCGCTCCACGGTCCTTCAGCTGCTCCTTGGGCTACTTTTAAGCTTTCAACAGGACAATTTGCTTGCCTGGTCTTCAGCTTACACGGCCGGTGGGTTTCTTTACATCTTCAAGCTAAATTTTTCCCTTTTTTCCACGTTGTTTCTACTTGTAAGAGTCGGTTTGGAAATTATAAAGCGGGAGGGTTCAGCTCTGGGAAAGGGGAAACTTTTGAGCCGCCCTCCTGTGGTTTTAGGCACCGCTGGGTGGGAAGGGGGAAACCTCGGTGCTGTTGGAAGCCGGAGCTGGCCGGGGAGCGACTGCTCTTTCCCCGGAGTTTGGGTTTTTTGGGGTGAAATCCTGGAGGAGCGAGGTCCCTTCACACCGTCGGCATCTCGGTTCACACGGCCACTCGGTTCCTGCTCTGGTTTGATGCATTAATTAGCCGCTGGCGTGAAAGTGAAGACTTTTCCTGCTCGCTTTGAATGTGCATTGGTCGTAAGAGGTACAGCTTCACGCGGCTCATGAACAGCAGGGAGTGAAAGTCTGTTCGTTATAAACTCAAGCTGCTCTCACCTCGATTAACGAGCGCATCCTTATCCCCCCCCCAAGTGCTTCTGTGGTGTTTTCCTCTGCTAGTTCTTATTTCCACTGATTCCTTTCAAACTTTAAAACCCTACAAATAGTTTTCACTCCCGATGACATCCCCGCTCACTTCGGCAGAAGTTTTCCCGAGAAAACTCTTTAAAGCGCCGTTATTCTTTGCATAGATACTTTCAAACAGTGCGCAGCGTAGTTGCTCATAGGGATATATGTCATCATCTAAAGAATTAAGATGGTAATTAAGACAGGAACGAATTTGTGTTGCCCTGTAGCTTTATGGGACAGCAAAGGGACACCCCCCCGGGTTGTGTGAGACACCCCGGGGCCGCCGCTTTGCTCAGCTTGGATTATGGGTTTCTGGTTTTTGTATCTGTGTCGTCTGTCAAAGTTTTGGGGTCGTTTGATCCAAAACACTCACTGTATTTGGTTGGGTTTTACCTGTGGTGCGGTGACTTCAGGTTAAGCTTAAGCGCTCTGTTGAAGCTTTCTTTAAGCTTGTCGTGGCAAAGTTTAGCTCGATTTAGACAGGAAAAGGAACCAAACTGCTTTAGGCAACCAAAATATTGAGGATTTCAGTGTTGCAAACGCTTAAAAGGCTGCCATAACTTTACTGCATAAATAATTCCTCTTCGGTAGGATTATTACCGATATGAGCGCGTGCAGAGACTAACATAAATCAAATTTCCGTCGCTGCGAGTTTCAAGTGTTCAGCTGAAGGCTGTGTGAGTCGTCCTCTGGTGTTACGCGAGGGCCCCTTCGTGTTGCAGAGCATGAGGCAAAAAGAAAATATTTGATTTCTCCACACCTGAACTCGAGGAACCGCGATAGCGACTGTAAATAAATGCGATGTACGGGGCGGGGGGGAACCACCCGCGTGAGGTCAGTTGTTCCCACACGGCCTCTAATCTTTGCACCTTGGCAGAGGATGGGATTCCTCATTTAAAAGTAGTAAAACACGACTTTCCTGATTATTTTATTCCCCTCCCACTACGTTAATTACTTCAAGCTGAATAACTGTTGTTGCTGCGTTATCTGATGATACCCCGAGTGTGACTGCGGTAGAGGTGACCAGCAATTAGCTAAATTACCCCGGGCAGCAAAGCCGATGTCAGTGTAAATCCCGTTTCTGTTTTAAGAGGAAATAGGGATTGTGCTTTTGGCTGGAGACTGGCGCGGGTAGGAATCGATCTCACCCTGAAAAACGACCTGCTGGTCGCTCCCGTGCTTCTAATTACTTTTTATTAAGTTTTTTTTTTGGTCTTCCGCGCTCCAGTTGAGGGGAACTGTAGCGGAGTGTACATAGTCAACACCCCTCGTTACGATTTCTTGGGATTTTTAAAACAGTTTCTCCGAAGTAAACTTTATAGCCTGGTAATTATCTACTGGCAAACATAGTTTGGACTGAGTTCAGGAATGTAAACCATTTATTTGGAGAAAGATATTTTACCTTAAGCCCGCGTGAAACCCCGCCTCTGCTGAGAAGGAACCTGGGTACAGCTCTGTCAGTGAAAATGGGGTGAAATCTGTGGGATTTGAGGCAGTGATAACTCTTAACGTCGGCGTTCCCCGGGGAGGATCAAGGTGCAGCCCGGCCATGTTACTTTGTCGTTTGAGGGGTGATGTTTTGTGAAATAATAGTTTGTCCGTGTTAAAGCAGCGGGGTTGTTGCCTTCCTAAATACAGATGGGGTGCAAGAATAGGATGGCACCTCGGTGTGGGAGATGGCAGCGGGTCAATCACTGTAACCCCACCGTGTCTGCTTGGGAGGGTTCCACAAAACCTAGATCATCCCCCCCCTCCCTGGAATGTGGCTGATAAGGGATGTTAATGCACGCAGGGGAAAACTAACCTGTGGTGGCTGTCAGGAGGGGGTTTGTGCTACCTCCTGGCTCATTGCTTTGAATTTTAGGATGAATTGTGTCTTTGCTTTGGCCAAAGCAGCGAGCAGGGAAGATTTCTGTCCCTAGTACCGCTGGAGGAAGGACTTGAGTCCAGGTTTTAATCTGATTTTTGAGCTTTCTTGCTCTGAAAAGGAGGAAAATGAAGTGTCTTTAAGCTTACGAGGCAATTGGTAGGGTTTTTTGGGGGGGTGTAATTACATAATAGGTATTTTAAAGCTTTCTAACATCTAAATCCAAAAGCTTTTGGAGAAATATTGGCAGTGTCACTGGGTTTTTTTGGGTGAGGATTAGTGCGATTCAAAGAGCGGCTCTGCAGAGCGGATGTGAAAGGGGAAGCTGCCCGCCGGAGCCAGGGAATCCCAGCGCAGGGAGCTCGCGTGCCGCTCCGGGATCCACCTTCCTCTCTGGGATAAGTCCCCTGGCTGCTTCCAATCTTGATTATTTCAAAGCAAAATACCAAAATAACTTTTTTTAGTCGGGATTAAACTGGCCTGGTTGTATACAAACCACAAAGGAGTCGTCGTCTTGCTCTAAAACTCCCCGAACCCAGCTACGTGTAGTTCACAGCGATGGAAAAAGGGCTGGGATTTTGCTGTACTGATGCACAAATGAATTTATCCATATTGGATCAGCGATGTGGAAGGGTGAAGGGTTTATCACCGCCGCTTGCTCTGCCAGAGCTCACATCGAGCGAGCTGGGATGTTTTCGGGGTCGGTTCATAATATAAAAACCCTGGGTTTATTTTCAAGCGAGCGCTCTGCAACCTCTTATTTTGATTAATTAGCTCAGAAGGGTTTGATACTCATTAAATACCGGTTTGGAGGAGATACCAAAAGGTCATTTGGGGTCAAGAGTGAAAGTTAAATTCCAGCATGGGGGGTTTTCCGCTCCGATTTCTCCGAGCGCCGCCGCCTCTGGGAACTCCGGGGGTATTTGGGGAAGGTGTCGAAAAGCCAGCGTTGTGTTTCGCCCTTTCTTCAACAACCAAAAAGGTGAAGAGTGTTTTTGGTGCACTACAAACTTGTGGTATCTTAATTCCCGTCTCCTGCCTTACAACGGCCGCTCTGCGCAGGGAAAGCTCCGTCAGAACGGAGGAAGGATGTGGAACAACTCAAAGTGGGACTGAAATTCCCAGCTGGAATCTGGGGAGGAGGACGTAAACCCGCAGAGCCCCAAAACTCTTCCTTTTAGGCACATTTCATCCTTTTTTCATTATATTTTTGAGCTTTCCCTGCAGGAGCTGAGTATTGTGCGTTGCCTTCATCAGGAACTGGAGGAAAATCAGGAGCTTTATCTCAAATTAGTGAGACCAAAGTATTTGGGAAGTGCCGGCGTGCATCTGAGGAGCAAAATTTACTTCATGGTTTTTTTTTTAATCCCTATTTTAATGGGAGGAAGCAGCTTCGTTACCACTCCTTTGTATTTTTGGGGAGGGGGAATTTTGTGCCTTCGTTAACCATCCGTCACCATTGGTTACTGCAAGAGGGAGGACAGTTACTAATTATAACGTTTCCAAAAGGCTCAGGATACTCCTGCCCTGACTCTCGCTCCGAGGCGACGGTGAAGCCCGAAGGAGGAGGAAGATGGCGTGGATCCAGAGAAACATAGAACAGCCTTTAAAAAAAAAAAAAATAAAATAAATTAAAAACCAACTGAAAACAGGAACTGTTCAGTAGCAACAAGGACTTGGGCAAACATCCTGAAACCAGAAACTCCGTAAGCAAGAGCCCGGAAATGGGAAATTGTGAATTGGTTTGAAATTTGAGGGATTTAATGTTTTCTGGAGAAAGATTCCTGATTTAGGAAACGGAGGGAGCCGAGAGCGTGCGGGTTTTGCGGCCCTCATTAGTCAAGTTTTAGTCCAAACACTGATTTTTGTTTAATTAAGTTGTTGTTATAACATATTTCAAGCCTAATTAGGCTTTGCAAGCTTTTAACACAGCCCAAAAGCGTTTCTGTAATGACAACACCAAACCTGCAAAGTAAAAAAAATCCATGATTTTAAGACAAAATACCCCAAAATCTCGTGTCTGGTGGGAAGCAAAGGAGTCTTGAAGCCTTGAAGTGATCCACGTCAGGCAGCTGCTGGGTGAAAGGATTTCCTGGGACAAGTCTGTGTTCACTGATTGTGAATTATTTTACTTTTTTGGGGGGTAATATTTTAACTGATTGGCCACGTCCTTGAAGGTTTCCCATGGTAAATCAGCTAAAAGCCGCGATTTCAGCAAATGGCTGAAAATTACAGACTTCGGGGTGTTTTTTCTCACAGATCTAAAGGTGGCTGGTGTGTAGCACGTCTCAGGGTTATCAAAAACTGTCCATAAATCTGTCAGAATTAGTGATTAGCAGAAGGGTAATAGAAATATGTCGGGTTTTATTCTGAGCAGATCGATGAGATCTCGCCGGGCGACTTCTGGGCGAGTTGCTGGAGCAAAACCACGTTCACCCGACTTAAAAGTTGGTTTATTTGCCTTATAAAGCCTAAAGTTGGGCTTTAGGCGTGTGGGCCCTCGTCAGCACTGATGGATTATTTGGCTTAACGAGCTGCGAGGGGGTCAGACGGGCACAGAGCAGCGCTAACGAAGCGGTTTGTGTTTTATTTGAATGGGCGCGGAATTAAATTAAAATTTGAGATTTATAGGTCGGGTTTTGCCTTACTTATGTGATGAGCAGCGTGCTTAAAAAAAATCTGAATAATGTTAAATGAATACATGCGTAATTAAGCAATTATATGTTTAAAGGAACCTGGGTACTTCAGCAATTAAATAGTCTTTTACAGTATCGTGTCAGCTTAATTTAATTATTGTCTGCCAGCACATTGGCTTTAATAACTGAGATATGAAAGAAAAACAAGCTTGGAAACTTAAATTCTGTCATACCTGCTAATTAAAATAACATTTAAAACTTATTTGAGCTTTTCTGAGTTGTTTTATCCCAGAGATTCACGGCACCCTTGGAGCGATCAGCCAGCAGGGTTACAGATTATTTAGAGAATAATCCTTAAATTTATAGTAAATGAATTATAGGAAATGAGCTGCAATAAACGAACTATTTAATGAGCTGTAATCTGGTAGACTGTCAAAATATTTGCGATTTGCTGTTTTTTTTCCTCCCCCATCAGTTGCAGCCACTTCTCGAGAGGCAAATCCTTGCGGTTAAAATTAATGAGAGGGGAGAAATTAGAAAAGCAGGATGCTGGGGGGAAAAAAAAAACAATTTGAAGTGCTTTTGCAGCTTATTTTCTACAATGTGACCAAAAGGATCTGATATTTGGCTCAGGAATGAGCAGTTTGTTTTATTTTTTTAATAAAACCTGTGTTTAGAGAGACGCTCAGCCTGCAGATGTTGGGGCTCTGGGTATATTCCCGGCCCAAGGCTTGAGCAGAGCTGGAGCTCCGAAGGGAAGGAGTTTGCAGATAACCAGAGCCCCGTGCTGCTGCTGAGCCACCGTCTCTTGGAAAAGTTTGGAGTTAAAAAGAAGTGGAAGTGGTGCAGAGCAAGCGTCGCTTTTTATCCTTTTTTTTCTTTGCTGGAGCTGCGAGCGTGACTCGGTTGATCTTCGGGTAGATCTCAACTTTAGGTAAGACCAACTGAACCCTAAAAATACTTCATTTTAGTGAGATACGGCTGATCTCAGCCCGGGGCAGGGGCTCTGCAGCGAATCTGTGTCGATGGACACGAGCGCTCGGTGACTCGGGTGGTTCCTCCCCAGGACCCAGCTGGGGTGTAGGAACTCGGGTATCAAAGGGTGTTTCCTGGGCTAAACCACCTCCCCTTGCTCTGGGCTTTCTCAACGCTAACATTTTCCTTCAAAAACACTTACTCAGCTGCGTGGGGAACTATATTTTTATTTTTTATGCTTTGCTGAGGTGTTAATTTGGGTTGGGAGGAGAGCGAGGCAGCTGCAGCTGGATGAATAACTGTCCCTTTTGAGGGGGGGGGGCTAAGGAGGATAAAGTTAGTTTTCACTTGATTTTGGGTTTAAGCAATTTGTAAAAAAGGAAATGCTGAGGGAACCCTGAATAGGAGTCGGTTTATGATAAAGATCCTTGTCTGATGGTTCCAGATCAACTTTTGGATGTTTCTCCTTCCTTTTCCTACACCCCCAAAGCTCTTTTGATACCTGGTTACGTTGCTGGTTCTTCTTCCAGAGCAGTTGTGGGCTCTGTCACATCAGAAAAATAACCTTTAATGGCCCCAAAACTTCTCAAAATAAGCGTGTATTCAGAATTTATTTCTCCTTCCATTACTTCTCTTGCTGCAAGGTTTTTCTTCTCCTTTCTGGCTGCTATGGGGAGAGCGGGGAGGTGATGGACGGGCACAGCTCTTCCACAATCTCCTGGTGGGTTGCAGGGACGTGACGCTGCGGTTTCACCTCCTTTGTGCTTGGCTCAAGTCGGAGGTTTTTAGAGTCGGCCTTGGCTTAACCCCATGGCCCCTCCTCCTGTGGCACAGAGACCTTTTCCCTGGGACTATCCTCAACACAAAATCCCTTTTTTTTTTTTTTTTTTTTTTTTTTTTGGAATATTTGTGCTGTGTGCCTATCCTCTCTTGAGCTGTGTTTCCAATTTGCAGAACCAGAGTGGAGAATTTTAAGTTTTATGTTGTTTAAATTAAACGCAGGGACAAAAACTCAGCCAGGCTGGTGTGTTCAGATTTTCAGTCTTTGGGTTGCATAGCTCCTTGTTTTGTTTTGTTTTGTTTTTTTTTCCCTGCATTTTTTTACAGAGAATGTGCAGTGCAGCAGGTTAAAACATTAAGCAGGACAAAGCAAGCCACGTTCCTGAAGCACCTTCCTTCTTGGAAAGTCATGAGACAGCTCTTAATCACCCAGTCGCCCTTTTTATGTTAATTTGATGAGCTGGAGAGGCATTAAAATGAGAGGAATAACCCTTAAAAAATACTATCCTTGGGGCAGGAAGTTTTTGTCTGAGTGGCAGTGATTGAAACCCTGGGAATTGAGACAGGCCGGCTCTGCTCAACTGATTTTGCTCCTGAAACTTTAAGCCCAGCTTAAAGCTCTGCGGTGCAAAGTCCCTTTTACTCTGTGCCTATGCCCCTTGCATAAGACAGGGGCGGTGGGAAATCAGACCCGTGGGGTTGTCTTTAATTAGTGATCAAACAAATAGAAGATACTTGACAAAATTGTGTTGGGCTGCAGGCTTACTAAATAACTGCTGTGAGACTGTCCTCATAGGTCCAGCTTTCCTGAGCTCAGTGCATCTCTTTATTTTTTAACTTCTTTTTTCCCTCAACTACCTGAAAACAGTCATTCTTCCTCTTTTACATGTGAATTTGAAAGGAACATAATTTATAGGAGTTGGTTTGTTGGGTTTTTTTGGCTGGCAGATCTTGATTGTCATTACAAAAAAAATATACAAAACACTACATTATTTCTTCTAGTTGTTTTGTTTTGTTTTTTAATGGAGCTAGGTGCCAGGTAGCTGCAGATGGGTCAGGAAATCTCTTTGCTAACAGCATCCCTGCTTTGGAAATCCTTTGCTAGGCTGGTTTATCCGGTTATCCGATGGCTCCAGGGTGAGCTTGGGTCCACCTGTGTTGCCGAACCTTGGAGGGTGATGATGAAATTCCCAGCAATTCCCCTTCGAAAACATCCCAGCGTTGCAGCCCTGGCTGGCCAGCGAGCTGGCAGACACATCAGCCTTGCAGCAAGGCTGCAAATTAAATTAGTCTCCTTATAAAAAGTCTTTTTTCCTCCTCTTCCTGCTGATAAAACCTTTTAAAGCATCATATTTTATACATAAAGCCTTGATTTTTTTTTTTTTTTTTTGAGAAGAATCAAGATTTTTGGTTTAATTTTAAAGTTCTTCTTGCAGAGTTGCTGCTTAGGGTCGCAGATGGCTGCATTTAAAATCAAACTGTGAGCTCAGATCTCTGTTCTTCTCGTTAAAAATCAGCTTTGCTGCTGTCCAATTCGCTGCACCTGTGAGGTGGAAACGACCAGATCCTTGCAATATGGAGTTGGAGCTGTAGTCGGTGCCCGAAGGCTCCTCTGAACCCCAACACGCTCCTCCTGTTACGTTTAAAACACATTTCTGCCTTAAAAGTAGGAATTTGTGCTGCTCGGGGTGTCTCGTCGTTAACATGCTGCTCCTGTTAGATTTAAAACACATTTCTGCCTCAAAAGTAGGAATTTGTACTTCTAGGGGTATCTTGTCATGAGTTATGCGTGTGTGTGGACTGTGGTGTATAGTAGGGATGGAGATTTGTGCTCAAACTGTCTCGAAGTAGCTTTTTTTGGAAGGTGAGACTATAATAAATCCGATTCGGGGAGCCCAGCTGCGGTTTTGGAGAGAGCTCAGTGTCTCGAGCAAGCGTTTTCCCCAACTCCTCTGAACTTGAAGGGCCCAAATGACTCTGGACGCTGCCCAGTAGGTGCTAATTTTCCACTTCAAGCAAGAAAATCAGAAGAAATCGATTTAAATCACTTGCCTTTAAGTCACTTGACCTAATCCTTTTGAGTCCTGATACTCCCAGCTCTTTAATATCTCACCCCCTTCTCAGGGAGGGAGTAAAATGCAGAGAGAGTTGGTGATAGTTTTCTTAAATTTAACACAAGGAATATTTGTTCCACTGAAGCTGATGCCAAAGTTAAAGGTTTTAGCACCGGAGGCGGGTTCTTTGCCAGCACAAAAATCACTGTCGGTGTAAATTATCATCTCGGGTTATATTATATTTGCTTTTCTGAAGTGTTTTTGATTTCTGTCTGGTAGGTATTTCCCCGCTTGCGAGGTTTGGGTGATAAAACACTCGTATTTGTCTGCTGGAATAGCAGCAGCAGAAACATCCTGGTAGGAAGGTGTCAAACCCTCTGCATGTGCTGCCAAATATATTTTGGTTTTATGGTCCAAGCTGCCTCTTTATTACGTTGCTGAGCGTAGGTAAAGGCGCTTCTCGGAGTTCAGAGTTTAATACTGCTGGGGGGAGGATGGGATTAGAGTGCAAATCGCTGGTCCAAAGGTCACCCGAGATGTTTGTGGTTGGGGTTTGTGGGATTTTTTTTTTTTTTTTTTTTTTTTGAATTTGTAGGTGGATTTCCACCATGTCTGTGTATGCACCGACCCAGCTTGTGAAACATGAGCCCGGCTGCGCTCGATACTCGACATCTGGCTCTGGTTTGGGGAGCTCGGGAGTCATTCGGGGATGGGGAAAAGGGATGAACACTAAAAATAGGGTTTGAGCTTCGCTGCTAGCTCTAAACTAAGCCTCACCGTGATTTTTTTGATGTATTTGAGGCAATTCCCAACTTCATGCTGCTCCCAAAACCCCGGCGGGATCCTTTCCTACTGAATTGGGGTGTAATTAGAGTTAATTTGGGCACAATCCGCTTCCCCCTGGGGGGGGGAAGAGCAAAGGTGTGGTGCTGTTCTGCAGGACAAAGCTTAAGCTCTTCCCTTTTTTTTTTTTTTTTTTTATTCTTGTGGAAGTGGTGCTTTCTGCTTCTGAACACCCACTGGGAGTCACTGGTATGAGCTGGGGAAAAGGAGGATAAAGGGTGAAAAGGGGGAAAAATAAGATTTCTTACGCTGTTACTAGCAAAGTTGAGCATCTAAACTGGTAAAGTAGGACATCTCTGAGCACGGGGTCAACAGAGCAGGGTCTGATTGTAGAATAAAGGTAGTGAAGAGCCTTTTACTGCTTCTCCTTGCCTGCATTTAGGGCTGGATGCTGTCCTGGACAGAAGAATTCCCTGTAAAAACCATATCAGGTTACAAGAAAAACAAGATTGCTGCTTATTCCTGCTGTGGAGTCGGAGACAACGTATTTACAGATGGGCCTGACCTTGTGCCTGTTGACGGATGTTTGTTTCCAAAGCTGCCGAGCAATCTTCTAGCCCAGGGGAAAAATTCCAACTGATTGAGAGCCCCAGGAGGAAAAAGGTGAATTTCTGGAGCCCTTTGGTGGCTTCTGACACCCATTTTCACGTACAAGGGGCTGAGAGCGACACATCGTTACTAGACAGGGTGTTTGGAGCAGTTTTTTGGGGAGATCATCTTCTTCGGAGCCATGCAACTGTGTAAAATAGGCCTTTGCTTAACAAATACTACTTTTAACAGGACTCGGAATAACTTCTAGGTCTTAGATGTGGTCTGATGTCCTCCTGAGCCTAACAGCTTTGCTTTTAACTGGTTTAACTACCCTGCTGGCTTTAATATATTTTTTTTCTGTCTCGGCACAGATTGAACCAGTTAAGGGCACTGCATTTTTCACATTTTAAAAACATTTTTGGTTTGCCTTCTCTTTTTCTTGTTTTTTTTAATGGGCTATTTTTGATCTGACCTTGGCTTGTCCTTTCTTACCTCAGCTTCCAGTTCAGTTTCTTCGGGAGCCCCGTGTTCTTGTGGACTATTGATAGCGCCTGAAAAATGCGATGCTGAGCAGTTGTGGTCTCGGTATCTCCAGACGTGGGCTGAAGAGGAACGAGAATTCAGCTGCAGGGCAAAGCGTAGTTGTTGCAAAGCTGATACCGAGAGGTTTGGAGCCCAAAATGTGTTTCTAAAAAAGCCTAGCCTAAAGGGGAGATTATTTTAGACTTGACGTTTCAATGTAGGATCATAATCCTTATGGTCAACCTGACTTTTAGAAGGAAATTGGCTTTTCAGTGTTCATTTTAAGTCCCGATATTGGTAAAATACCCTGAGGCATCCTTAGGTTTAACTGGTTTCTTTTAAAACTAAGCTTAAGGAGTTTGATAACCTCTGTGGATTAACAATTTATTAAGAGTCTCAAGGTAGGAACGTGGAGGAAGGTCCATCTGTTTACACCTCTGTTTCTTCAGTACGCTTGAAAAATAGTGTAGGAAAAGGGATGAATGATCTTGCTGTTTGCAAAAAGAAAACCACCAGAAAAGGTCCAAGAAAAGAGCCAAGATGCAACTTTTTAATGTTAGGGAGAAGATGAGCAGGCAACAACTTAAAGTAAGTCCCTAATAAAGTTGGGGGTCTTGAATTATATTGAATAATCATTGTTCCTGAGCGTGTTTTGGAGGGGTGGAGGGTGGATTTGCAAAGGGTCACTCACTTTTTTTTTTTTTTACTGGAGATGGGGGAGCAGATGTTTGATGTGCTCCTGGTTCTCCCATCTCCTTATCTCCTGTCACGGGATGGAGGTGCCCTTTCTCACCGTCTGGCTGGCTCTTCAGAAGCCTGTTGACTTGTTCCACGCTAATAAATCACTTCATGAACCTCAAACTGCCTCGGTATTCTACCCTGGAATATCCCCTGGGTTCATTCGCATGGTTGGAAGACCAGATCGGTCTGTGAGGGGTTGCTGTGGTTGAACCAAGACCTGTAGAACTTGAACTTAAGATCTTGGGGAAGTTTCTCATGCTCCTCAGCACAGTTAACGTGAGCTCGGGGTGTTTGCCATGTGACATCTGAGTTGTCTGACCTCACCTACGAGCTCAATTAGGCTGAAATGGGTAATTTACTCCGTGGCGAGGATTAGCAGGAACGTCTCAGCACTGAATAATCGTCTCTTCCTGCAACTCTGAGCATACCCAGGAGGATGTGTCCTTCCCCACCTCGCCAGAGAAAGTTTATTTTATTGTTGGTGACGGAGTGATTTACAAGTGAGTTTGAGTTACTCGTTAGCCTGACGATTTTCTAAAAAATCCCTGTTTAATTCATGAGGAGCTTGTTGCTGCTGGCAGCTCTTTTCTAGCAGCGCGCTTGTGCTTGGGGCACGCTGACCCTGAAGTGGATCACTGGGTTTTCTTCTCTGCTGAGTCGCTCGCTCCCATTTTAATTTAAGTGGGAGTAGAAATGTGCTCTCCATGTTACGTCGCCCGACTTGTCCGGGCGTTAGTCACGCTACCGGCCCTGCAGCCTCCTGCTGCACGAAATGTCTTCCCTCCTGGATCAGTGCTGAGGTTGGTGTTGATTGTTCTGGCTGTAAACTCTTGAATTAATTTTTATGTGGTTTATAAAATGTGGTGGCTTCGTATGCTCAGCTCCGTCGAGAATCATTGGTACCAAATTACCAATTAATGGATTAAAAGTTGGCTTTTCTAGCTGCAGCTTGGTGCTAAAGATAGCTTCTGGTCGTGGGTGAGCGCGCTGAGGGAGGGAAGGAGGAGAAAGTCCTGCTCCTCTAACGGCTCTGTATCAGACTTGTTCTAATAACAAAACCAGCAGCTGCTAATATTTTCTAAACTTATGCTTTTTCAGGTCTTTCAAGGCCGTCTCTGCAATTAAGAGAAAGGAAACGGGTTAATTTCTGGGATCGGTTAGTCTGTGAGTCTCTTGACCAGACAGAAATTTGAATATAAAACCACCTCAGTGCTTTTTTTGATGCAATACTTTGGAATATTTACATCTGGTTTTCCTTTTGCAGCTTTTTTTTAGCTTCTTAATCCTTGAAAGAAAATAATCGATGCTGTAGTTGGGTCTTCTCAGACTCTGAGCCTTGTACTGTGAGCCCAGACCGTGATTCTGAGGTGCAATGTGACTGGGCCCAGGATAAAATAACTGGTTTTGGGAAGGCACGAGGCGTCGAGTTGCTTTTGGGTGGCTTTGGGAGATGCCGTGGCCGAGTTTGGGGTTGAAGCTCATCACTTCGGGGTTGGGTGTCATTGGCCAAAGTGCCCTTAAAACTCCTGGTGCCTTGAGCTGCTCAGAAAAGACCATGATGTTTGAGATGCGTCGGCTTTGCTTTTTAATTGCTTTGCTTGTTTACCAGAAATTTTTTTGAGATATATTTGTGACTTCTGCTTCGTGGTCGAGGTTCATGTGCTTTGAAGATCCGAGACCGATTGCTCGGGGTCTTGAATTGATCTTAGATAAACTTCTGCTAATTCTGAGCCTTTTGGTAGCAACAATATTAAAGCAAATTCTAGAATGAGGGTGCTTGGAGGGAGGTGGGCTCTGATTTGGGTCGGGAGAGGAGGATTTTGGGGGCACAAACCCTTCTCAGATACAAACTGCTTAATTCTCAGGGTAAAGCCTCATCAACCTGCAGCTCCTGACCAGGTGACAGCCTACAACTTTCTTCCATCCCTGTGGCTTAGTTGCACTTGGAATCTGTGGATCTCTGTAGCTGGATACTTTGCTTCTCCTGCCGTTAATTAAAGGATTTGAGGATAAATTGGGCTTGTTGGAAAACTCTTTCCAGGCTACGGAGCGCTGATACTTGCTTGCAGCGTGTAAGCTGGTCAGTGACCTGAATGAAATCTCATACCTAGCATGTTTAAGCAGTTTAGTCTCTATTAAATTGATGTTATTAATTTTAAATTACGCTTCTGCTGAATGGGATGGGGTGAAGCTTGTTCCATTCATCTCAAGAATGAGAAATTAGCCTCTGCTTTTGCAAAAAACTTCAAGTATCTGTAACTCGCTAGAAAAGTGGGGGAAATCTGATACAGACTCAGATGCGGATTCAAGTGGGAGTTTATTTAGAGGATATAGAGGAAATTAGGGAGTATTAAAAGCAGGAGAAATTTTTAAGCATTTCTGAAAATGGATTTTATGTTATAAGATGTTATTTTAAGCAGGATTCTTGGCTTCATCGATTGGATTTGCCTTGTATGGTGCGTTGGATTCCTGCATTTGCCTGATGGGGACTAAAGTGCCTGTTACTTCATCTATAATTACCTCCTACCTTGCCTATATGACCAAACCCGTTGATTTTTGAGTAGGGTTTGCCAGGTTTAACAATAGCTTTAACTCCACCATTGACTCTGGTTGTGGGGTATCACTCATCCATGTCCTCCCCGCCCGTAAATACCAGAAATCCTCCGCTCAGAGAAGCAAACTGGTTTGATGAGCAAATAACGTGGTTGTGTTTGTGCTTGTTTCCTGTTGGTTTTGTTAAAACAGCTGACTTCTTTCTATGTATTTCCTTGCTTGAAAATCAGAGTAACTCTTGCAGAGTTCTGCTGTAGAAAATTGTGGGGTTTACCCTCAAATTAAAAGGCCGTGGGCATATTTGGAGCTGGCACTGGAGTATTGCCCTGAGTGCTGCTGTGTTTTTGGCAGCTAATGGATATTACACAGGCCTGAGTATTATAGAACAGAAATTACAGACGTAATTTGATGCAAGTTCACTCCTGATTAGGCTTCATCCAGGCACAGGTTTATTTAAACACTTAAAAAGTGTTTAGTGCTGGTGTCTGCAGCTCTGGGAACACAGGAAGGCATCTGAGATTGGGTTAAGGGAGGGGAAGGGAACTTTGCCTGGTATCCAAACCACTGGTAACTCCCTGTTCTATTTTATTATCCATAAATTTATTATCAATAAATAGCAAAAATAGCTATTTTGCTAGCTCTTCTTAGGAAAAGCTTCATCCTCGGCTTCAGCCCGCACAGCCCCGAGTGAGCGATATCCAACGTATGGACTTGGGACAGTCCCAGTAACATTGTGGGGATCGTGGCTGGGTCTGTGGCCACCCTTGACTTTGGGTGCTGGGGTGGAAATTTGGATATCCAGGTGAACAGGGTACCAAAAACGGTTGGGTTTTTTTTATTCCTCTGACCACAAAGCAGCGTGAGAGTGGCCATCCTGGACTTGTGGCAGTGATGGTTTTAGTTCAATCCTCCCCGTTTCCTCCTGCCTCGCTTCTCCGTTTGGTGTTTACATGGTTTGTGAAAGCAAAGGGAGCGATAAGGCAGCTCTCCAGTTGTGCAATCGGGTGGCGCCTGCGCTCACTCGTATCTTTTATCGGTTCAGTGGTTGTTTTCAGTACAGAAGATCCTGGTTGTGCAGTGAAAAAAAAAAAAAAAAAGAGAAAAAAGTTGGTATATAGAGCAAAACCAGGTTTTATTTTCCCTCAAGTCAACTCTTTGCATTCAGTTAGTATCAAGGACCGATTCAGCAGCGACTTTGCAAACAAACCATCTTGTACTGAAGCTTTCACGTTCAATTCCTGGATGAAATTCAATATTTCCCTTTGTTTGCAGTGTTGGGAAGGGCTTGTGGATCAAGGGTCGCTCGGTCACCGCTTCTCATTCGAGTGTCAAACTCGGGGCGTTGCTAAAGGAGCGCCAAAGTCGAAAGAATTTGGACTTTCAGTACAAACCACAACTATTAAGGGACAAAAATGGCTCCGTGCGAGAAGTTGGGAAGCATTAATTAATTAAAAAATCTATTTTGGACGTGTCTGAGCCTCCGGAGCGAGGCTTGTTAGGTGGATGAATTAATTCAGATCTGGGGGGCTGAGATAAAGCATGTGGCTGCAAGCTGAGAAAACGTATAGAAGGGGCATGTGTGTATCTGTGGAGCTGAAATTCAGCTTTCTGCTGCCTTACGGCAGAGCTGCACGGGCTTCTGTGGCTCTTAAAAAATCAGAGGGCGTTTGCCAGAAGGAATTGGTGGCCACTGGCCTATGTGGTGCTTCCTGGAGCAGTTTTCTGCACTCGCCTAAAGATTTGGACCCAACACGTCCTTGGAATTTATTTTGTGACGATTATCACAAACAAGAGATGTGTATTTTCTTGACTGTTCTTCGTTTCAGGTGGATTTTCCCCTCCTGATTTTCTGGGAAACGGAGGTTTTAATACTCAGTTCTACACACTTTGAAATCCTGGCAGGGGCTTTTGGTGGTAGAGCATTAGCAGTGGCCTGGGGTGAGCCAAATCCAACTGCAGCACGTGGAAAATACTGAGTCTCTTGCTTGTTTTCAACTGAACTGTCTTTTTTTTTTTTTTTTTTTTTTTTTTTTTTTCTTCTCTCCTGGAGCTGGATGATCCCACAGAGCGCAGCCTTCGTTTGCTCCAGCAGCCTTTGTGGAGATAAGATTCCTTAGACAAAATAAGTGTTTTTAGGAAGATATCTGCTCTCAGTTGTTGATTTTATTTTTGTTTTTTGGCAGGCGTGGAGTCGGGTGGCCTTGTGTGGCGAGCCAGGGCTGCTCTGTCCCACGGAGGTGAGACGCTGAAGCCTGGGCTGTCTCTGGGCAGTGGCCTCCTCTCAGCCACTTAAATAGAGAAGAGACTCGAGAGGTAAAGATCAGTTTCTAGCTGGAAGACAACGTCTTTATGAGGGTGTTCTGCTCCGATGCTTCTCTTAGAGCCACGCTGGTGGCGCGGTGAGAAGTTCAGGAGTGAAGAAAGAGTGTAGAAACCTTGAAATGGGGAATCTTTTGAGGTTGACCCAAACTTGAGACGTGTGGAAGCTCCTGGGGAGCCATGGAGCTTAGCGAGTTGTCCCAGAATGGCCATCAGAGGTGGAGACATCGGTGGGACAGAGCCAAGACCTTCCCTGCTCTGCAGATCCGGGGCTGAGGGAGCAGTGAGCCTCGGCGGGATCTAAATCCGCCTTTTTGCGATCGTTTTCATCTCCTTGGCCTGGCTCCAAAGGGGGTGTGTGTTGGGGTTTTTTTTGCTTTCCTACAAGAGTTTGAAGCTCCTCTCCGTGCTAGGTGAGTGCTTGTCTCGCCTCCTCCCGGATGTTAGAGGAATATAGATGCAACCTCGATGGATTTAAAGTCTCTAAATCTGCTTAAAATAGGAGCTTCTAGGTGGGGACAAACACAATTTTCTGTTAGGAAGTTCCTCACTAGCAGAAAGTACTGGAAAAATTGGGGGAGACTTAGGAGGAGCTGAGGGGTGAATTTTAGTGGAAAATGTAAGAATGCTTAAAACATCCGTAAAATAATTTTAGTAATTTTAGCTCCGAAGAGTCATCATATTAAGATTATGTACATGCTTTGAGTATAAAATTGAATGTGGAGGTGATTAAATACAGATATTTCTGGGGTATGAGAGGACCTGGAGTGGTTGTAACTTGTTCGGTGCCCATCGTTAGTCTTTGCTTGTCCAGAAATTTGAGATCTGCTCCGTGCGGTCGGTTTAGTCGGGAGAGAAACCATCACCTGAAATCCTGGGATGCTGCAGGATGGGGGTTTCTTTCCTTTAGCAAACATAGAAATGCTGGGGTTTGTGATTTTTTTATTTTTATTTTTATTTTTTAGAAATGCTTTTTTTTTTCTCCATACATAAATGTCTCTTTCTGAAGAGCAGGTGACCAGGCATTTTGTACAATACCTTGAATTTCACTAAATCAATATTAAAAAGTCAGGATCTGCTGGAAAAAGTGAAATTTTAAAGAAAACTTTGTAATTTAACAATGATGAAATTATAAATGCCAACCTTCTTGATTGGCATTTGGCATTGGTAACTGTTTTCAGATACCACATGAATTGTTTGCTGGTATTGCAGGCTTTTTTTCCTTGATCTTAGCCTTTCTTTAGAGAAAACTCCTTATTTTCACTGTTTTTAGAGTTTTTATGACATCATCTACACCCCGTACGCTTCAAGTCTTGACTTAAATTCACACATTAATCAGGATTGAAATAATTTTCCCCCCAAGTTAACGTGATTCCCAGCCTGGAAGTGGTACCTGCTCCTTCAGATTTATCCTGATGGGGGTGAAAAACCAGCAAAGTTTGGTAACCTAAACCTTTTAAATCGCCAATTTTTAGTTTATAGTTGCAAACCTCACTAGGAGATCTGACATCTTTCTCCTCTTAAGTGCTGCTCTTGGGGGGTTTAACTGCTGGAACAGTACAGAGGATGAGGGAGAAAATTTCATTAAACAAGTCAGAAAACTTAAATTACTGGTGCTACAGTGGTCAAATCGTGTAGAGTTTTAGAAGACTGAAAAAATGGATTTATTTTTTTCAATACTTTTGCTGTGGGAGTGTTTTTGTAGGAAACTTGTGAATTCTGCTGCTGAAGGAAGAGTTGCTCCTTTCCACCCCCTTCCAAAGGAAATTTAAAGGCCACTGAACACACAATTAAACCCTACTTTTTACAAATGTATTTATTATTTATTTCTGTATATCTAACTACTCTAAAATACATTTTTGTTTAAACAAATGGCTTCTTCCTCCAAGCTGCCGAGTTTGATTCTTGGGAACCAGAGATGAAAGCAAGTCCCTTCTGCATCTGTTCAAGGCTGTGGCTGTTGCTAGCTGGGGGGGGGGGAAGAATAGTATTTGCAAAGAAAAAACAACCTGTATTTGAGATTTAATCTGGTTTGTGTTATCAGATAACGTGATTAGTGATATCACTGTAATTGGTGGCGTTCATGGAGATACTTGTGGAAGAGCAATGCTAACGGAGTTTGGGGGTTTATAGAATCACAGACTGGTTTGGTTTGGAGAGACCTTAAAGATCATTTAGTCCCACCCCCCCTGCCCCGTGCAGGGCCACCTGCCACCAGCCCAGGTTGCCCAAAGCCCCGTCCAACCCGGCCTTGAACCCTTCCAGGGAGGGGGCAGCCACAGCCTCTCTGGGCACCCTGTGCCAGGGCCTCACCCCCCTCACAGGGAAGAATTTCTTCCTGATATCAGATCTAAACTCCCCTCTTTCAGTTAAAACCATCACCCCTCATCCTATCCCTACACCCCTGACCAGGAGTCCCCCCCCCTTCCCTGCAGCCCCTCTCAGCCCTGGGGGGCCGCTCTAAGGTCTCCCCACAGCCTTCTCTCCTCCAGCTGACCCCCCAGCTCTCTCAGCCTGTCCTCACAGGGGGGCTCCAGCCCCCCCAGCATCTCCGTGGCCTCCTCTGGCCCCGCTCGAGCAGGTCCGTGTCCTTCTGCTGTTGGTGCCCCCAGAGCTGGACCCAGCCCTGCAGGGGGGTCTCACAGAGCGGAGCAGAGGGGAGAATCCCCCCCTCGCCCTGCTGCCCACCCTGCTCTGGGTGCAGCCCAGCACACGGGGCCTTCCTGGGCTGTGGGTGCACGTTGCTGGCTCACAGGCAGTTTTCCACCCACCAACACCCCCAAGTCCTTCTCCTTGGGGCTGCTCTCCAGCCCCTCCTCGCCCAGCCTGGATTTGTGCTTGGGATTGCCCCAACCCATGGGCAGGACCTTGACCGTGGCCAGGTAGGTGACATCAGTTGCTATTATAATCACTAATAAAAAGCCAAAAGTGGCCAAAACAGACCACAAGTTGTATCAGAAAATGCAGGTGGGCAGAAGCTCACAACCCTGCTGGGTGATTGAAGCTTTTGGTGGATTTTCCTGCCTTCAGGGAGCTGCTGGATCATCTCCAAGAAGAAATAGTGCTGGGAGTATTTAATGAGCTTGGGTACAGGGTTTGGTCTGTGTTTGATCCTCTGAGTAGCCCGGGTGCAAGGTTTGGTCTGTGTTTGATCCTCTGAGTAGCCCGGGTGCAAGGTTTGGTCTGTGTTTGATCCTCTGAGTAGCCCGGGTGCAAGGTTTGGTCTGTGTTTGATCCTCTGAGTAGCCCGGGTGCAAGGTTTGGTCTGTGTTTGATCCTCTGAGTAGCTTGGGTGCAAGGTTTGGTCTGTGTTTGATCCTCTGAGTAGCTTGGGTGCAAGGTTTGGTCTGTGTTTGATCCTCTGAGTAGCTTGGGTGCAAGGTTTGGTCTGTGTTTGATCCTCTGAGTAGCTTGGGTGCAAGGTTTGGTCTGTGTTTGATCCTCTGAGTAGCTTGGGTGCAAGGTTTTAGCCCATGTTCTGTCTTCCTGAGTAGCCAGAGTACAAAGTTTAGTCTGTGTTTTATCCTCTTGAGTAGTCCAAGTGCAGAGTTTGGTCTGTGTTTTATCCTCTTGAGTAGCCCAAGTTCAGAGTTTGGTCCGTGTTTTATCCCCCAAGTAGCCTGGGTGCAAGGTTTGGTCTGTGTTTTATCCTCTGAGTAGCTTGAGTGCAGTTTGGTCTGTGTTTTATCCTCTGAGCTGCTTTGGTGTCCACCTTCCTCCAGGATGGGCTTTGTTAGGAAGCCAAACTGTCAGCAAACACCGAGTAAAGTGTATGACACTCATAAGATCAGCTTAACCTCTGGAAAACCAGCACTAAAATGTCAATTAAAACCTGGCAGTAATTGCTGTGGTGTGACAAAGCCCTGAGCAACCTGTTTGAATGTCTGAAGTCAGTCCTGCTGTGAGCAGGAGACCTCCAGACATCCCTTTCAACCTTCTGTATTTCTCACCTGAGGGCAGGTGAGTCTGAGCTAAATTTTCCACGCCTGCTTGCTAGAGCTAAGCTTAAAGTTAGTCAGAGCTGTTAACCTGGTCCTTTGGCCTCTTGTGCTGAATTCTCTTTGCTGAGGGAACAAACATCACATCTCCTGTATCCCTTTAGGGTCTCTCCTACCCCTGAAAATTAAAAAAAATTTTTTTTAATAGTTTAATTTATTTATTGGTTCTAAGACGAGCTGGTCCTGAGGTGTGGTGGTGGTATTTCACGAGCACAAGCGATGTTAAAAAGTCATTGGTTGTGGTTACGAGCATCTTCCTAGAGAGCATTTTTTGTGGTAAAAGCTTAAATCTTGTGTTTGGTGATATTTTATTTTTTTTTTTTTTTTCAGTAGTTTCTGTGAAAAGCCAGAACGTGAGCGATTTCTCTTCTCGTGCTGGGGCTGTGCATGGGTTTGAGACCTCTTGTAAGATGTTAAACCAGGCTTTGAGATGCCTAAAGCTGGACAGCAGACCCAGGCGTTGAGTTAAACTCAGGTCTTGGAACTGGCTTAACCAAGTCCTGGAAAGAACTTTCTGGGTTAGAAAGAGCGGGTTTGGGGTTCGGGTTTTTTTGGTTTGGGGAAAGGTTCCCATGAGGGAGCGGAGCTGTGCTTGTTGAAGCTCTCAAGAAGTCGTCTGTTGGGTTGGTGAGCTCAAATTAAATAATTTTTCTCAGTATATTTAAATTTCTAGGTGAGCACGCTGTGGTCTGGACCATTGTTTTGGATCCCTTCACTCATCCACATCTGCCTTACGATGTTTTTCATCCTCGTAGCTTCCTGGTTTTCCGACTCAAACATATCATTTCCTACAAATAAAATTAAGAATTTGGAGTTTAAAAAAAAAGGCAAAGGGTGAAAGTTAGAGATGTTTTTTTTTTTTTTTGGCTGTAATTCTGATTTAACGGGCGTTTCTTTTCCTTACAGATCTTTCTTTCAATAGTAGCTTCGAAAATGAAGGTCAGAGGGTTCAGCTGGTGAAGAAGAACCGAACACCTCAAAGGGTCAACTCTGATTTCAGGTAATTATCCTGAATTTTACTCCTGTGCGAAGTGCATGATTTATGGGGGGTGGCTTATTTCCAGCATTTTGGGGCAGTAATGTCTTGGGGGGGGGGGTGGATTTAGGAGGTGATATAAAGCCGGGCTGCAGGAATTAATTCCAGCTGGGGATGAGCTGTGCTCGTTGTCTTCTTGAGTGCTTTGGATTGAGTAAATCCTGTACGAGCTGCAGCGAACGTGTCCCTGGATTTGCTGGATTTACCACTAGGAGTTTGCCAGTGTGAATGGGTAGAGACCAGCTTAAACAAACCTTCACCTTCATTAAGGCTGGATCAAACTTAATTGTCCTGATAATTCATTAGATGCAGAATTTAAATCCACTTTACCAAAGGAGTTGATTCCAGCAGGAAAAAAAAAAAGGAGGCAAAAACGGCGGAGAGCTGAGGCGAGAGCACAGAGTCAGGGAGAGGCCTGGCAAGTGTGAAATAATTCAGAGTTTTCTGTATCTTGGTGTATTTCTCTGGCTTTTCAGAATATCAGTATCTCCCATTCCCCTTGGCCAACACTTTGAGCAAGGCCAGGTGGTCTCCTCTGGGCTGTCACCAAGTTGGAATTTGGCCACTTTCAGCTCAGTTTGGGTGGTTTTGGGACCCTTTCTCAGCCACCCATCAGAGCTGCCTTCTCTCAGGGGTTTATATTCCATCCAGCTCAGGAAAACAGGACACAACTGCGACAATTTTTGGTGTCTCTACCCAAAACTCGCTTTTCTAAGTGTTGTTTTTTTTCTGTTAGTTTGCTCTAAAAGGCTTGGCAGTAAACGGGGAAAATCACCCCAAATCCACAATCTTTTTTTTTGTGGTTTCATTTAGTACTTTATAAGTATTTGGTTGGCTTTGTGACATCTGAATATTTTGGGAAGATGGAGATTTATTATCTCCAATAATTTATTATCTCTACTACTAATAATAATCTCCAAGGTGTGTATGGTTACGGACATAGCCTAGACACGATGAGAAATTGGATTTTTTAAAGTCTCAGGTGGGAAGGGCTGTATTTTAAATATCCAGCCACTCTAGGAATGTGTCTTGACCTTGAGGATTTTTTTGTTAGTGGACAGCAAGAAGCAAAAAGGGGGGGAGGGGGAACGCAAAACTTCATTTTTCCAGGAAAAAAGCAGTTCTTGCAAGCGTTAGGCTGGTGCAGAGAGTGGGCGTCAAATCTTTTCTGTCCTCAGACTTCAAGGGTGGAAATAGCCTCACGCTCGGGTTGTACCTGTAGATCCTTAAATCTGGCGCTGTAGTTGGAAACTGATAGTAGAATGGGTTAAAAAAATGTAATTTTTCTGACTTAGACTAGATAAACTTCTCTTCAGCAACTCTGAGTTGTGTGGTCACCTACCCCCAGGCTCTGCCATCTTCTCCATCCACCTTGGTGCACCAGGTGCTCTGGGGACTGAGTTTGGGATAACAAGGTTGGGTGCTGCTGTCTTGAAATGGATAACTGGGGGGAGGCTCAGACTTGGTAAATTAACTACGGATAACCAGCAGCCAACTAGTTTAGACTTTACGCACGGGGCAGCTACGCTGAGATGTGCCAGTGTGTGAATCCGTGTCCCCAGGCACCGTCCGTCAGCCGTGACGGGAGCTGGTGGCACTTTGGGATGTGCTGGCAGGGGAGGACACGGTGCCAAGCTTGGGTGGTGTCATGGGGGGGCTCTAAATTCACCCCTCTAGATCTGGGGCTGTTGGACAGCAGCCCTGTCACTCGGTGATGTTGGGGATGTCCTCGTTGGTCCCTTTAGGGTTCTGGGGGTTGACCTTGGCTGGACACTCTGAATTTCTCCACCTCTCCCTCTTCTCCTCGTGCTCTTCTGCTCCAGCGTGGGGGCTCACCCACAGGAGACAGGCCTCCACAAACTGTTCTACTGTATGTTCCCCCCGAGGTCACAGCTTCCTTTGGGGCACATCCACCTGCTCCGACACAGGGTCCTCCACAGGCTGCAGGGGGGGATGTCTGCTCCCCCATGGGCCTCCATGGGCTTGCAGAGGGGACAGCCTGCTCCACTGTGACCACCACGGGCTGCAGGGTGACGTCTGCTGCCTGGTGGACCTCCATGGGCTTGCAGAGGGGACAACCTGCTCCCCCATGGACCTCGACAGGCTTGCAGCGGGCATGATCTAGTTCCCCGTGGACCTCCACGGAGCGCAGAGTGGGTGTTTTCTACCCTGTGGACCTCCATGAGGTGCAGGAGGCACAACCTGCTCCCCTGTGGACCTCTGTGGGGTTGTACAGGAGACAGTCTGCTGCCACACGGACCTCCATGGGCTTGCAGAGGGGACAACCTGCTCCCCCATGGACTTTGACAGGCTGCAGGGGGCACAGTCTAGTCCCCTGTGGACCTCCACAGGCTGGAGAGTGGATGTCTGCTCCCCCGTGGACCCCCATGGGCTTGCAGGGGGCACAGCCTGCTCCCCCTGGGCCTCTGACGTGGTGCCAGGCTTGCAGGAGGGTGGGTCAGCGATGGGCTTGGACAGTGTCGTGGGGGGGGAACTTAAATTCCCCCTTTTAGATCTTGGACAGAGGCCCCATCCCTTGGTGGTGCTGGGGATATCCCTACTGATCCCACGGGATGGGCGCAGTTTAGGGTTAAGGCAGTGGCTCTTCATCCCTTAAGTCTAGCTTAACGTTTGATAGCAAATAGTTCTGGTATAAATCACCCTTTAAAGTGTGGGTTTTTTTCTTTCTGGGATCATTCATTTTTCAGCAGAAAAGGAGCTGGCCCAGCGTTATCTTGGAAGCTGCACGTGGGTGCAAAGAGGATTTATTTGAGTTGTAAACTTAAAACATACAACTGTTCTGAGCCAGGGGAGAAAAGCCGATAAAATATTCACCGAGAACTTTGTGTCGCTCCAAAACTGCCTTAAAACTGGGAGCCTGAACCAAACATGAGCTGCTTTTAAGTTTCAAATAATTTATGTGCCAGTTTATACACCCATTGTCCATAAACATCTGCAGTAAAATAATGTGTAAAACCCTAATTTCTACCCAAAACCACCTCTGGGTGTCTCCTGCTGCTTCATCTGTCCAACCTAACTTTCTAATCAATAGTTCTGTAATAATATTGGAGGATGGTAATCAATAAAAGTTGTTTGCTCTTTGAAATACAGCAAAATCTTTACAGCGTGAATGGTTGTTGCGACGGGTTCTTACTCACTGTGAAGCTGTGATGCACAACCACGTGTTCTGTGTCTTTTTTAAGGTTTTATCAACTTGAAACTGCTCAAATTCCACTTTAACGTTGCGTTTTTTTCCTTTAAGCCATGGAAAAACGAGCCTAAAAATAGCCTCTCCCCACAAAAAAATAGTGGGGACAATGGAATAAACTGAACAGAAGATGTTTTTCTTGCTATCTGAGCTGTGGGGATGTCCCCAAAAGCAGAGGGAATCCCTGTGGTTTAGGGCAGAAAAATAAATAAAACTCTTCTGGCGTGGAAACCTGATGTGTTTAGGGTGGGGGGGGGGGACTGAAGTGCTGGTAGAATCCGACCCCCACACATCCTGTGGGGTGACAAAAAGGCACCAGTGGAGCTAAAACCAGCCTGGAAACACTGGGGTAACGTCCACAGGGGTAGAGGGGGGTAAAAAAAAAAAAAAAAAGCCATGGATGGGGGGGGGGGGCGTAAAAAAAAAAAAAAAAGCCATCCCAGGTAGGTGCAGAGGTCAGCGTCCGCAGCAGTGGGGATTAGGGCTGCTGATGGCAGCGGGAGGCCTGGCCCTGCTCCAGACAAAGCTGTCTGGCTGGTGGTGGGACTGTCCCCGTGCCCCGCCTGCCCGAATTGGTCGGGTGGAAACACAAAAATCCCCTTTGCACTCCCTTCCCCCACCCCGATTGTGGCCTGAGAACGGAGACGGGCAACTGTCCGTAGAGCCGAGGGGCCACCGAGCTGCCGACGGATCCCAGATAGCCACCACAGGCTGCCAGGGGTCCCATTTTGTCAGGAAACGGTTAAAAAATGAAGCAGAAATCAAAATGCAAAGAGCTCAGAGGTGGGAAGCGAGGTGGCGGGGTAAGGGTTGCAAATTGTCTTTCTTTGGATGTAAATAAATTCACTTAGAGCAGAAAGAAACGGCGATAAAAAACCAGAAATGGTGACGCTGCGCAGTCACGCGGCTGCTCCGAGGGAGTTTCTGTGAGAGCCTGGTGAGAACGCGGCCACGCTACGGAGGAGTTGGAGCCTTTGACCTTGGATTTCCTGGGGTGAAACGTCCCATTTCTTGCAGAAATTGCTGTAAATGGCGATAGCTCGAGGTCTGCGGGGAGGCTGCGTCCCCTACGCCTCATGGTAGGCGCCCAACCTACAGATCTCAGGGGATATTTCAGAGATAATTTACTTTTTAAATACTCGGCATCCTATTTTGGAATTTTTGTGCTGTTTCATAAAATAATTTTGAGTAGAAAAAGCTCTGAAATTACCAGAGGAAGGAGAGCTGCAGCGGTTTGGCCAGGAGAGCAAAGTGGCAGGAGGAAAACAAAAAGAGTTTAAGGCAAGACTGAAATATATGTGTTTATTAATCAGTATTTTAAAAAACACCTATTTCTACACCTTAATATATAAAAGAAGAGGTCAAGGTGGGGTTTTTCTCTCTACTTTTATACACCAATGTCTTCACCGCTTTGGGCATCTCTTATTTTTGGAGGAATTGCACTAAAACTGTGAGCGTCTGAGGGTAGAATACTTCTAAATCTGGTCTGTGCTGCTGGAGACGCCAGTCCTGGGGCTTCCCTCGGTCCACTGCAGCACCCACCCTGTTCTCATGTCACCGAAGATGTTTCCAAGGGGCCGGGGCTTGTGCTGCGGGTACCTGGCAGCACAAAAGGATTTTTTTTCACCCTCATGTCTGGGAATTTAGAGACGAAATGTCTTGGATAAATCAACCAGAATTCACTCGATGGGCTGTAGGATGGAGACGGGTCCGGGCTGCTTGAAAATCCACGGTGCTGTAGAAATGCTTCTCAATGCCTATTTTTTTTTTTTTTTTTGAAAGAAAAACTTCAGTGCTGCGGGATAATCCCACTAGCTAAACCCTGAACTATTCAATGAACGTGGCATAAATTTACAGTTTTGATGCAAAAGTTGGATTTTTTTATTCTTGGTGTCCCACTGCATCCTGTGTCAAGGTCTCCAGCTCAGTCCAGAATGAATCCACCTGCACTCCAACACCCCAAAGCTTTATTTTTCCCCCAAATAATTGCAGCCACAGGAGCAAACCTCTGCTAGAAGTGATCCTTGGGCTTGGGGAATGAGGTCAAGCTCTGCACCTTCCTCGTTTGGTTTTTCCAATCCAGTCCTGAATACTCCTAATGATGATGGATGAAAACAAGTTTCCTGTTCTGCCTCTTAATTAATAAAAGATATTTTGGATGGTGCGGTTCTTGCCCGCGCAGGTAACTTCTGCTGACTGCTGCTTTGTGTGTTCTGCAGCAAAACTGAGCCTGGACTTGGAAAATACTGAGAGAAAATAATTTTTGAGACCTGGATTAGGGGAGCAGCCGTCGCCTCAGTGTTTGTGCCCGGCGTTAGTGCCCTTTTACCCTTAGAATGATGCTGCCAGGCTTTAAAATCTCTTTCCAGGAGGAATTAGAGGATCCCAACTACCTCTTTTTGTCTTCTCTTTTAATAAAAACATAACCACCTTTTACAAAAATAAGAATAAAACACCTTGTACTTTTATTTTACCCCCTATAGGAAGTAGGGGGTTGATTTTTTTTTTTTTTTGACGTAGAACAGTGGCTCAGGAAAAAATCTCATTTTGTGTTTTCCTCCTTGGAAAATTTCCTAATTCTGCAGAGCCTTCATTTATTTTCTTACCTTGATTTCCCTTCTCCATCTGTAAGATACTTTGCAGCTATTCAAGGGTTTGACTTTTTCCTTTATCCTCTTAAAAATTGTTTTCCAGTACCAACACACCACCAGCACCTTATTTTCCAACTAATTTATTCCCCCTGCTTGTGTGTAAATACATCAGTATCAAAAATCTTTTCCTGATTTGGGTCTTTCCAACTTGCCCTTTGTTAAATCACCGTGGGTGCCCATGTGGAATTGGTTAATTCTTCATTCTGGATGATCCTGGAGGACTCTGGTCCCTGTTTCCACGCATTAACGGGGATAATTAACATCTCTTTAAAGCAAAATAGGGACTCAGGGAGGGAGAAAGAGGCACGTGCCAGTCCTAATCCATCTCCAGGAGTGTTTTATGAGGTTTCTTTACAGTGTGTGCACAGGTCTTTGTTGCTGTCAGCCTGGGACGGACGGACAGACAGACAGACAGCCCCTTGGCTTTGTCTCTCTCGCTCCGGGAGGTTCCCAGAAAGCAGAGGAGGGTGCGCTGCCCTCTCGCTGGTTTATCCCCTGGGATTTTTGAGCAGCTTCGTGGCAGGTCGCTGGTGGCAGGCGGGAGGTGAAGCTGCTCTTCCCGGGATGCTCGAGATGCGACACCTTTATCCTTTGTGCCGCCCTTGAGTTTTGGGGACGGGGAGAATTGGTTTTGTCCACCCTGCCTGAATTCGGGGGAGGAATTTGCCCCTCGAGTGGGTTTTCTGGCTCAGGTTGGGGCTTCAACATGCGGCGCCTTAAACTGAGGATGGTGGGAGCTGTGTGAAGGACAACAGGAGAGAGAAACTCCTGAGCTGGGATTAAAATTGTTTTAAACCAATACCAAGCAGGTCTTGAGGAGCAAATGCTCCTTTTTAATCCTCTCCCACATTGGCTGTGCTATACAAACAAAAATAGCGCTTAATAACACGGGAGCTGGAAGCAGAACCGCTTCTTGGGCCTTTTCAGATGAAAAACTTTCAACAGCAAGGTTGAGTTGTTGGAAAATTACCCCCGCAGGGAGCAGCATGTGCTGGGCCAGACACCGGGAACACTCCGGGTGGAGTTTTAACAACATCAGTTTGAACGTCCACATCTTAGGTTGGGATGAAACCGCTGCGTTTTCCCAGCAGCGTTCAGCAGAGACATCACCTAAACCGGCCTAAACCACCGTTATTATGGCGTAAAAATAAAAATTGGGAGGTTGGGAAGTGTCTGGTGGCCGTTAATGTCACCTCTCCCTTCCCTTTTGTCCGTTTAAGGCCCCGGATGGTCGCTGCACGCGTTGATCCCCGTCTCCTGGCTCAGCAGGGGCAGAATTAAAGGGAGTGCTGGCCACCACAAATTTGTTATTCTTTTCAGCTGCTGGATTTTCCAGCCTAGCCGCCTTTTCCAGGCTATTTGTAGATAATGTATCCTGGGGTGAGATCCCTCTCCGTGCAGTTTAACCATGAATTTCAGTTTCAGGTTTCATAGCCCTGCGCTTCTCCTGCGACACCGTCCCTGGCTTGGATCCTGGGGCTTGGGTTTGCCTTTACCAACCCAATTCCAGCTCACCCCTCCTCCTCCTGCACACCCACGACTTTATTTTTTGCTTTAAAACCCAGCTTTTGCGTGCTGCAAAGGTTTGAAAAGTTGATTTTAGGCTGTGGGTGGAGTGAGTCGGCGCTTCGGGGCGAGTACCACAGGGAGGGACTGAAAAACCAAGAGATTTCCAGGAGGGAGAATGTTCAGCCCCAAACCAGTTTGGTTCATACTTACCAGTCGCTTCCCTGATGTACAACCCTCTTGGAGCAGATTATCTCACTCCAGAGCACGAAGAAATGCAGATCACTTCATTTTTAGGACTTTTCTTGCACGCGATGCTCTTTCTGCAAAATTTTTAGAAGCCAGTTTTGCTTCTCGCCCACCGAATCGCGCTGGTTTTGGCGTCCACACACGCGCCTCGTTCACGCGGAGAGTGGAGATGATCTGGTTCTCCGAGCAGAAACAGGATTGAGGATTAAATTGAGTTGATAATCCACTCTGCCCCAGCTTCGTGCTGCGGTCCAGTGGGACCAAACCGGCTTCGTTCTGCTGCTTGGGCATCCTAAAGCCTCGTGTCTCTTCTAAAAGTGATTTGAGTTAGTTCTGTTTTGTTGAAATCAGAGGAAAGTCGCTGGGGATGGATCCAGCTGTAACCTGTCTGTGCCATACAAACAGTTGGGTTTGAAATCCTTAGCTAAACATCACCAAAATCACTAATTCAGAATCAAATCAAAAACTTTTTCTGCTTCAGCAGCGCCAGACGCCATCCAGCATCATCTCAAAAGTTTAAAAAAAACCCTACAAAATCACTTTATTACTTGATAACGTTCATTTCCCTTTTTTTTTTTTTTTTTTAAAGATTAATTTCTTCTAAGTAATCTTTTTATTTAGGCTGAGGCAAGACAGAAGGAGCATTTAGGGTGATTTCTTGCAAATGCAGCCGCTGTTGTGTTCAGATCTCATGATTTTTCTCAGTCGCTGCTTTAAGGTGGGTGGTGGAGTCTCACCTTCAGGTTTCCCCGTTCGATGGGTCCAGCCCCCATCAAGTGAATCCTCGATGGAGTTTCTTTTCCATCAGCCTTGCTCACACGGATCTGCCTCTTATTTCAAACACGTGCCTGTTTAAGCCAGCCTGAAAGAATCCTTCGGCCCAAATAAAAAGCATTTTCTTGCATATGCCACCCCCTTCACGTCGTTAGATCTTTTTTATTCCCCTCCCAGAATGGTTTTTTGGAGGCTGGTGCTGGGACAGCCCCGCTGTGTGTTCCCAGTTATTAATTTCTCCCACTTTTCAACTCAGAAATATTCCTGCTTTCGTTTTTAGGTGAGCGTTGGCCCCTGCTGCCATCCCAAACCAAACATGCCTGCAGTCCCTCCTTCCATCTTCAGGCTTTGCCCGTGTCCCTGCTCTCGTGCTTTGTTTTTCCTTCTGCAGAGCGAGGGGCATCTCCGCTTTCTGCTTCCCTCGTGCCTGACAAAGCTGTTGGCTTTATCCTCCTGTTCTCCTTCTGCCCACCGTGAGCAGTCCCACCTGGGGCTGACCTCCTCCTCCAGACCCGTGGCCACGTTCCCTTTTTCATACACTGAATTTTCCTGACTGTTTTTTGCCCCCAGTACCCGCTGCGCTCCCCTCCATCCCCATCTCCCCCAGCTCAGCTTTAGGGTAGAAGAAGGAGAAGTCTTCCTGCAGGTTTTGCTCTCCTCCTCCTGGCCTGGCAGTTCCCTCTGCCGGCTCCCACGCCTCACTGCAGCCCTTTCCCTTCCTGCCTCTTCCCCAGGAAAAAAGAAAAAAGAAAAAAAAATAACCAAAAACCCAACAGGATTTTTTTTTTTGGCAGGCAGCATTAAAATCACGTGGATCCGGCCAAACGCCGGGAGCGTGATCCCGGTGAATTTGAACCTCTCCATGCTAGATACCCTCCCAGCGAGGTCTGTCCTCCCCCATCTCATTTATACCTTTGCCTAACGAAGCCTGTAAACGTTAATCACAGTAATCAAGTAAGCATTTTTCTTGATTTTTTTTTTTTCCCCCACGTTGCCATGAATAATTCAGCTGGACGAGAAGGCAGAGCTGGGCCACATCAGTCTGGCTCTTCCCAGTGCAGTTAACGAAGGGGATCTGGTCCCCAGATCTTGAGATGGTGCAGCATGTGGGGTTTTTTAATGTACAGATTAATTATTTTCTTCTTATTAATTATTTTCTTAATCTGTAGATAAAGGTGACGCTGCGTTCGGGTCTTCTTAAACCTAAGAAATTAAGAAAAAATCTGAACGTAGCGCTATCTCTAACACAATTGATAATACAGGTTAGATTTTTTTTTATTTATAGAATTTAATTTCTAATTTATAACAGAGATTAGATGAAGGAAGCCTGAAGGTAACACCATTTTAATCTATAGATGAAGTAAATTTGAACGTAGCACTGTCTATAACACAGTTTAGATTTCTAGCCTAATCTAACGCAGATTAGATTTCTAATCTATAATACCAATTTTAAAAAACCCAAAAGCAGCATTTTATAGATGAAGAAAGCCCTAAAGTAACATCTGTCTATGATATAGAATAAAATTATAATTACACTTTGCAGTAAAATGTAGGTTTACGCTTTCCATCACGCATCTCTTCATTTTTTTGCTGCTGATTTTTACCCACAGAGCAGACACAGGTCTGTCAAACTCAATTTCTTTGACTCCCCACCAGTTGTCTTCCATGTCAGAGAAGTTTCTTCGTACCAATAATTGTATTTTTTTTTCCCTGGGAACACCCCGAGCGTGCACACAGCAGTGATATCTGCATTTCTGGTGAGAAATGGGGCTGGGGAGGAGTTGAGGTGATGCTCTTTGGGGTGAGATCACGTTTGCCACGAGCTGAAATCAGGCTGTGGACCCTTGACCCATCGAGACAGGCTGAAAAGCTTTTAAAATTGAATTTTTCTGATTTTTTGGTGGGGTTTTTTTTTGATATTTTGTCACACAGGTGGCGTGATAATGTACGAGAGGAGATGTAACCTAACTGCCAGGGCAGGGACGAGAGTCTAAGTGTCCTTTTATTGGGAGAGGAGAAAAAAGGTGTAAATTGGTGTATTTCCAGCAAATCCCTTAAAAAAGAGTCGCTTGAGTTTGAAAATACAAGAGGAGACTGGTTGGATCCCTCCAAGGGAGCAGGGAGACAGTGAAAAAGAGACGTGATAAATTAAATAAGTGGTAAATAAGATACCTGAAGAGGGTAAATCTGATAGAAATGCTTAACTGCTTGGATGGGTGGTTAGAGCCTTCGCTCTTAAGTGGAAGAGGAAGAAATTAAACCGATGATGAAATCTTTTCCCTTTTAAAAAAAAACACCAAAATAGACTCTTTGACTTCCTCTTCCTGCTGGTTCTGGGAGATCTATTGTACTAAGAGGGAGCAGAAGGAAATCAGGCGGTCGCAGTCCTTGAAATGCTGAATTTCAGGCAGGACTTTGCCTTAAAAGTGCAAAAATACTTGGGAAAAACTTTAATACCGGTGCCAGTTCCTCGTTTTTCCGTAGGTGGCTGGTGTTTGTGGGTGTCTGTAGGCTCCTTTGCTTTGCTGGATTGTTGCTGTACTTTAAAAAATGTTGAGTTCTCAAGGCAGCCTTCGTTTCTGGTGCCTCGGGTGGATGCCGCAGATTAATTCTTTATTTGTTTCATCAGATACGGTATCTAAAGGCATTTGTGCCTGAAGCCACGGAAGATAGATGGACAAGCCAAGCAACTTCTGACTCTGCATCATTTTCTGGGGCAAAATTTAATGGCAATGTATCCTACAAGGTAATGTAGCCCCTTGCAGTGAGTAAAGAGGATTCCTTTTGCTTGGCTGCCACTTGATAAAACCGTTTTTATCACTCAGAGCCTTCCTTTCGCACCCGACCTAGAGGAATCAGCACCACCCCCAAGCAAAATTCCTTGAATTTTTGCAAGAGAGGGAAATCCAGATTGCCTCCAGTGATGTGGTTTGAGTCAGATCTCCCCTGCAGAGCTAAAATGGGGATGAAAAGCAGGAGCCCAGTGAAAGCTGGGACTGGAGAGGTTTCACAGGGATAAAATCTCCCTGGGGAGCGAAGGGAGTCCGCTGCAGCCATCTCACTGATCTCACCGCACAAGCAATGCTTCAGCTCGCTTGGAAACCTAAAACCCATCATCTAAAGACCAAAATCTGATGTCGCCCTCATGTATTAGTTGGTCAGTGTCAGTTTTAGGCCAGCAAAAACAACAGACCGCAGACTTTAAGCAGGGGTTTAAGACTGGCTGAGGTTTTATGGGGACTCAGAAGCAGTTGAGAAAGCAGTTGAGAGACGTGGCAGGTTAAATCGCAGAGACACTTCACCTCTCTGGCTCTTCATCCTTTGCTGCAGGATGGCCAGAGACATGAGGCTGCTCTGCTGCCTCAGAATAAAACCCCAAACCCGTAGCCAGATGCTTGTCGTGAGCACATACAGACCAATAAATATTTTTATACCCACTCAGGGCCAGGTGTACATGCAGACGTTTGCTCTGCCAAGGCACCCAGTGGGGTTTTTTTCCAGGTCACGCAGGGCTGGCAAGTCCTAAACCAAATCAGTTCTGCCCCCCAGGTGAGAAAGCACTTGATAACCCCACGAGTGGAGGGATGGGAGATCTTTTCTTCCTCAGTTTCCCCTGGGTGTCACTTGAAACTGGTGAATCACAAGGCTCTTAGTTCATCTCACCCAATATATCACGGTTTTCTCTAATTAATAGCTGCATGTCTTAAGCTTTAACGTGTGCTGCATGTGCTCAGCGTTAGGGTGGACGAAGGACACGCAGCACACGGGGGGAATCCACACGAGGAAGGTCCCACATGCCCAGTGAGGCTGTGGGCTCGCTGCATGGAGGGGGGGGAAGCCACGGGTCTGTGGCAGCTGGTCCTGGCTCGGTGGGGACCCCCTCACGCAGCTGCAGCTTCAAGCCAACGGACGGGCTGCGTGTGGTCTGGGGAGAGCTCTGAAATACATCTGTAGGCTCATCAGAAAGGCTTTTTTTTCCCTAATTTCTGGTCTTCAGAATGATATTTAAATGAGCTACGTAAAGATTGTCTAGCTAAACAATCTACCTAAATTACCTGCTACAAGATTATCTACCAAAATCATCTACTTTAAGATTATCTACCTAAATGATCTACCTAAAAATTACCTACCTAAAGATTGTCTACATAGGTTATCTACTGAAGTTTATCTACCTAAATTATCTACTTAAATTAACTGCCTGAAGTTATTATCTACCTAGACTATCTACCTAGAATAACTATGTCAAGATTATCTATCTAGATGATCTACCCAAAGATTATCTACCTAAATTTTCTACCTAGATTGCCTAATTTAACTCCCTGAAGTCATTACTTACCTAAAGATTATGTACCCAAATTACCTACTTTTAAGATTATCTACCTAAAGACTATCTAAAATTATTATCTACCTTGATTATCTACCTAAATTAACTACCTAAAGATCATCTAAATTAACTACCTAAAGATTATCTACCTAAATTAACTACCTAAAGATCATCTACCTAAATGAACTACTTAAAGATCATCTACCTAAATTAACTACCTAAAGATTATCTACCTAGATTATCTAGATGATCTACCTAAAGATTATCTACTTAAATTAACTACTTTTAAGTAGTTTTAAGATTATCTACCTAAAGACTACCTAAAATTATCTGCCTTGATTATCTACCTAAATTAACTACCTAAATATTATCTACTTAAATTAACTACCTAAAGATTATCTACCTAAATTAATTACTTTTAAGATTGTCTGCCTAAATTATCTACATAAAGTTATTATCTACCTAGATTATCTACCTAAATTAACTACTTGAAGATTATCTGCCTAAATTATCTACCTAAAGTTATTATCTACCTAAATTAACCACGTAAAGATTATGTGCCTAGATTATCTATATGATTATCTATATGATCTACCTGAATTTTCTACCCAGATTACCTACTTAAAGTTATTCTCTACCAAAATCCTCTACTGAAAGCTGACAGTGAATTAAACGTGGGTCTGTCCACTGCATAGTTCAGCAGAAACATCCCACAGAAGCTCAACGTTCACCTAAAAGAGAGACTTTGGCATTAAATTGGGGTGAGCTGACCCGTGGTGGTGGGGTGGGGAGTACCGAGAGGCTGAAAGGAGGTAAATGAGACACCCTGTGCTCCTTTAGTTGAAGCCAAGAGTTGGCCAGCACCAACTTAGCGTCTCTTTTTGGTGTTGGCAAACTCAAGCCTGGAGCTGAAGCTGGTACGTGCTGAGTTTTGCTTGTTAGAGCCTCGTTTAGAGGCCACGGAGGCTTTTCAGGGAAACCACTGGAGTCCTCCTTGACCAGGTTAGGCAAGAACAGGGATAAAAAACTGATGCTTGCTAAGGGGCAGAGAGGCAAGGCTGGTGCCTGGCATGGAAACCACAGCAGGTGCCCTCGGAATGTCCTTTCTTACTTCAGAATGCAGAACGCTGGTGCCATCCGTCATGGCAACGCTGTTGCTAGGCGAGCAGGGCTGCAAGGTCTAGTTGCCTGAGCTAGTCTAGCAGAGGTCCAGTTCATTTTTAAGCTGCTTTATTTTAGTTTTGAAGCCAAAGCCTGGGATTGAAGTGACCTCGTCTCCCTTCTCCTTGTTGTGCAGGGTGTCTGGTGAGGAATGCAATGGGATCAATAGCATGTCGACAGAGAGTGGCCCTGGAACGAGACTGAGAAATTTGCCAGTAATGGGGGATGGACTAGAAACCACCCAAATGTCTACGACACAGTCACAGGCTCAACCCCAACAAGGCAGTGCTGTAGGCGTGAATCCCCCTCCACCGGAGACCTCCAACCCCAACAAACCCAAGCGACAGACCAACCAGCTGCAGTATCTGCTCAAGGTGGTGCTGAAGACGCTATGGAAGCACCAGTTTGCGTGGCCTTTCCAGCAGCCTGTGGACGCCGTCAAGCTCAACCTCCCTGTAAGTAAAGGTGGAGAGACCAGGCGATGGGTTTTGGTGAAGGGGGGTCTCACACCTTCTCCTGAAATGACCAAATCCAACTTTAATGGGTGAACTCGATGCTCTGACAGTTGGACTCAGTGATCTGACGGTTGGACTTGATCTGATCAACAGCTGGACTCAGTAGTGGTTGAACTTGATGATTTTAAGGGTCTTTTCCAAGCCAAATGATTCTGTGATCTTTTAGAAAATACACAAGGAGGAATCTCCAGTGGCTCAGCTACTGCTTTGCCTTTTATCACCCTCCTCTTTCCGCTGAATTAAACAGGAATAATATTTCAGGAGTCAGGGAGGGTGAGTGTGCTGTCCTCTGTCCCCCAGACAAGCACCAGAGATTATGAAGTACCAAAAATTATCAAGCACCAGAAATAGTAAGCACCAAAAATGATTAAGCACCCAAAACACTAAGCACCAAAAATGATTAAGCACCAAAAATGCTAAGCACCAAAAATGCTAAGCACCAAAAATACTAAGCACCAAAAATGCTAAGCACCTAAAATTAAGCTCCAGAAATGCTAAGCACCAAAAATTAAGCTCCAAAAATAGTAAGCACCAAAAATTATTAAGCTCCAAAAATACTAAGCACCAAAAATGCTAAGCACCAAAAATTATTAAGCTCCAAAAATACTAAGCACTAAAAATGCTAAGCACCAAAAATTATTAAGCTCCAAAAATACTAAGCACCAAAAATGCTAAGCACCAAAAATTATTAAGCACCAAAAATACTAAGCACCAAAAATTAAACTCCAAAAATGCTAAGCACCAAAAATGATTAAGCACCAAAAATTATTAAGCACCAAAAATTATTAAGCACCAAAAATACTAAGCACCAAAAACTAAGCACCAGCAGTTACATGCCAAAAATGTTTAAGCACCAGAAATTACTAAGTACCAGAATTTAATAAGCTCTAAAAATTATGAAGCATCAAAAATGAAGCACCAGAATTTAGGTGCCATAAATTAAGCACCAAAATTGAAGCACGAGTACTTACTAAGCACCAGAAATTACCAAGCACCAGAAATTACTAAGCACCAGAAGTTAATCACCAAAAATCATTAAACACCAAAAATTAAGCACTGAAAATGAAGCGCCAGAAATTATTAAACACCAAACGTTGAGCACCAGAAATTATTAAGCACCAAAAGTTAAGCACCAAAACTTAAAGCACGAAAAGTTATTAACCACCAGAAATTACTAAGCACCAGAAGTTGTTAAGCACCAAAAGTTAAGCACCAAAACTTACTACATGAAAAGTTACCAACCACCAGAAATTAAGCCCCAGAAGTTGTTAAGCACCAAAAGTTAAAACACCAAAACTTCCTAAGCTCCAGAAACTATGAAGCACCAAAAATACTTTAAGCAACAGATTAATAATTTAATTTTAAAATATTAATATATTTTAAGCCACAGATGATTTCTGCCTCCTCAGCCGGGTCTTTTTTGGAGCTGAAAACACTCAGAGCCTTTCATGGAGCCCCTGAGGACTCAGCCAAGGGGCCTCTCATCCCTCTCAAATATCCCACAGCCCTGGGATGGCAACTTGGTCCAGTTTAAAAATTCCTGTCCTTGCCAGGGTCTCAGAAATACGGGGTTTGGTGCGGATCTGTCCCATTCCCAGACTTGTTCAGCCTCACCTACTTCTCTTACTACCCTCAGCACTCTTGGGTCCCAAAGAGTTGGAATCTTTTCTCAGTCTCCTCCAGCAACAATCCACAACACGTGAGGCAACACAACACATAAGGGGTGCCGGTTTGAAGTTAATTTGTGCTAAATCGAGGGAGTGGAGGTTGCAGAGGGGTGGGAGGGTTGATCTGGAGGGATCTGCCCAGGCTGAACCTATGGGCCAAGGTTGAACCAGGCCCAGTGCCGGGACCTGCCCTGGGGAAGCTGCTGGGTGGAGAAGGTCCTGGGGGTGTTGGTCAGGAGCCAGCGCCCAGGTGGCCAAGAAGGCCAACAGCACCCTGGCTTGTGTCAGGGATAGAGTGGCCAGCAGGACCAGGGAAGGGACTGTCGGTGCTGGTGAGGCTGCACCTCGAATTCTGTGCTCAGGTTTGGGCCTTTTGCTCCAGGAAAGACATTGAGGTGCTGGAGCGTGGCCGGGGATGGGTGAAGGGTCTGGAGGCCAAGGAGAAGGGTCTAGAGAACACTGAAGCCGCTGGGGGAACTGGGGTGGTTTAGTCTGGAGAAAAGGTCTCAGGGGAGACCCTCTCACTCACTACAGCCTCCTGAAAGGAGGGTGAGGTGAGGTGGGGGTTGAGCTTTTCTCCCAAGTGACAGGAGGAGAGGAATCAGCCCTGAGTTGCACCAGGGGAGGTTTTGGTTGGAGAGTAGGAAAAAATTCTTCACCCAAAGTGTTGTCAAGCACTGGGATGGGGTTGAGTCACCATTTAAACGTGGTGCTTGGGGATGTGGTTGAGGCCTGAGCTCGGCAGCGCTGGGTTAGCAGTTGGACTTAAATGATCTCCAAGATCTTTTCCAACCTCAGTGATTCTACGACCCTAAATGAGCGCAGAAACCTCCTCCTGCCCCTTGCCTCCTCCCTGCCTCAGCCTGGCTGCCATCACCAGGAGAATTTAGAATAAAAGCTGACAAAAACCGTGGCATCATTTCCAGATCATTGATGATAGTAACTCAGCAACATCTTTGCTGCTGCACGTCTGGTTTGGACCCTTCCAGCTCCCACCAGAAGAGTTTTGTTCCCTCCCTCCCTTGAGAGGGATGTTTCTGCTTAACACCCACTTCTCTTGTCTGTTTTACCTTTAAGATCTAATAGCTCTAAATTTACAATTATTACCCAAGCATTAATTTATTTAATTCCTTCACAGCAGGGCCGAGCTCCCTGTTGCAGGTGGAGAGTGCTGGTTCTATAGCAGTGGTGTTTCCAGACCATTTTTTTTTTCCCTCAACATTACACCTAAAAATAGAAACACCTTTTGTATTAATCCGGATACATTTAAGGGGTGTAATAAATCTGATTTCCCTGTTCTCATGTCGCTGCATTAAGCACGTGACCTCCTGCAAAGGATCATTCATTTTCCAGAATGTTTTTAGGAATTGCTGTCCCCAGAATTGGGACAGTTTGGTGCCCCTGAGGGTAAATTACTCCTCTACCGAAGGTTTGTCCTTCTGTTTAATTAAAAATCCCAACTGAGGGGCTGATGGGGCTGAAGTCTGGCAGCCAAATATCTGCTGGGCTTGGAAGTTCTCCCCCAGGTGGGTCCAGGGCTGAGGTGGAGGAATCCCAGTCCTTAAACTTGGCAGATGTTTTAGTTCCCACACTGACCTCTCCTTTTTTTTTTTTTTTTTTTTTTTCCTTTGCAGGATTATTATAAGATAATTAAAACTCCGATGGATATGGGAACAATAAAGAAACGCTTGGAGAATAACTACTACTGGAACGCTCAAGAATGTATCCAGGATTTTAACACGATGTTTACAAACTGCTACATCTACAATAAGGTACGAAAAGTTCATGAATCTTCATTTTTCCAAGGGAAATCTTCCATGTCCTTGTTGGACCAGCATGGAAATGCAGGCGTTGGGATGTTCTAACTGTCCTTAAAAGGAACCACCACCGAGATCAGCTTCTTTAGGCGAACAAACAGGATTAAACCAATGGGAGCTCCGGCACGTCTGTCTGCTGCGAGAAGCAGACAGGGCTGGCTTAGCAGCCTTCCCTCCCAGAAGAGTTATTAACAGATACCTTCAGTCTAGACATTGTTCCTTCTTTATTTTTATTCTTAAATGGATTTTTTTAAGATTTTCTGAGGGTCTGACTTGAGCAGAGCCACAAATTTGATAACATCAAATACTTGAGAAGCAGATCTGTGCTTTGTCTTTGCTCTGGCTTTGTTAAGAAGCTGACTCAGGCTGGTTTGAAACTCAGAAATCTGGTAGAGGAAAAAAAAAAAAAAAAAACAAAAAAAAAAACCAGGGATATACAGAGCAGCACGTAGAGTTTGTCATGCCTGACCTTGACCTCATAGTATATTCCCCTCCAGACAGCGAGGAACATCCCAGCAACCATTTTATAAACAGTTGTACAACCTCCTGGCCTGCAGGAAGGGATATCTGGAGGGATGAGGAGCATCCCCAGGCATTCCCACAAATGGTGGTGGTGGGACAGTGGCCAGTGGTGGCCAAACCCCAGGGGTAGTGGCCAATTTCTGGGGGTGGAAGTGGAGCTTGGAGAGTCAGAGGAGGTTCTTGGGGCGATACCAGGCTGGACTGAGCACAAGACACTCGCTCGTTGGCAAAAGGACCACAAACACAAAGGAAGGGTTTACTGCTGTCCTTAAAGCCATCGATACGTGGTTGGACCCTCCAGCCTTGTCCTTGTCCACCCTTTCCACCACTTGCCCGAGTGTTTCTCTTCCCATTTGGTTTCTGCCCTCCTCGTTTTCATGGGTCTTTTCTCTCCATCCCCATTCCTTCACTTCCGTGTGCTTTGACCTTTTTTCCCCCCTCCTCCTCTCACAAATATTGCTCAAGACCTTTCTAGTTTATTCTAAATAAATAGTCATTCACAATTTTGGTCCTTCAAAACCATCTCCTTGGCTCTTGTCCTTTCTGGTTTGAGCCAATGTGACACAACATGAGCGAGGACAGACCCTTAAAGGCTCCAAATCACCCATCTGCCCCTTCAAAGTCTCCCACCATGGTGTTTTCCTCCCCCCGCCAGCTTTCTGCCTGATCTTACCCTGGTCTCCTCCAAGCTGGAAGGCAAAAAAGCATCTAAGAAACATCCTCATGGACCTCCCAGAGCCTGCAAACCATCAGCCAGGCAGATTTGGAGGTCTGGCTGGGGCCAGCGTGGTTGGACCCGTCCTTGCCCCGATGCTGGAGCCGCCTTCTCTCAGCGTCGCCATGTCGTGACAGCACTGGCTGTCAGCTTAGTGTCTTCACATCAGTCCATCCTCTCATGTGCCTGCCTGCCCATGACTATCCACAAAACAACTTCGAACCTTCCTATCTCTTGGTCTCTTCTCACCTACAGTGCTGCAGGGGGCCCTGGGCAGAAGGTCTCATCCTTTCTGTTTGCTTTGACCTTTGCAAATCCAGGCTTCTCCTCATGTCTGTAAGAGCCACTCTGGGCTGTCCTCTCCCTGTCAAGGGTCCCAACATTCAGCTTCCTCCTTAAAATGCCTTTTTCAGGCAGGGAATTTCCTTGTGAGCCCGTGCTGAGCTCTTCTTCCCCTCTACCCTGATGCTCTACACAGAGACCCACCAAGTCGTGGGGATCTTTTGTGGTGGAAACAACCAGCTGGTGTTAATCCAGCTCTTCCTTTTTCCACTTTTCACAGAATCCCAGAATCATTCAGGTTGGAAAAGCCCCTCGGGATTACTGAGTCCAACCCTCAGCCTGACTCTAAAAAGTTCTCCCCTACCCCACATCCCCCACAGCTCATCCCAACGGCCCTGAAACCCCCCCAGGGATGGGGACTCCCCCTCCCTGGGCAGCCTGTTCCGCTCTCTGACCACTCTTGCTGGGAAACATTTTCTCCTCCTGCCCAGCCTGACCCTCCCCTGGGGCAGTTTCCAGCCGTTCCCTCTTGTCCTGTCCCTGATCCCCTGGGAGCAGAGCCCAGCCCCAGCCTCTCTGCAATGTCCTGTCAGGAGCTGCAGAGAGGGATGAGGGCTCCCCTCAGCCTCCTCCTCCTCACACCGAACACTCCCAGCTCCTTCCCTGGCTCCTCACAGGATTGATTCTCCAGCCCCTCCCCAGCCTCGTTGCCCTCCTCTGCCCTCGCTCCAGCCCCTCGAGATCTCTCTGGGATTGAGGAGCCCAAACCTGGACCCAACCCTCCAGGTGTGGCCTCACCAGTGCAGAACACAGTTTTCCCCTCCTTTTTCCTCCTCCCCTCATTCAGAAAATACCTTTTGCTGCATGCAGGTAGCACATCGCGTGGGTTTATTCTCCGATACATCTCCTTGGTGCCAGTTGTCTGCTTTTACCTATAAAATATAAAGGCTTCAGGGTGAGGATTTGTCCATGCATTTGGTGCTTGGGACACTTTCCATACACCTTCCTGCTGCACCGTGGTGGAAACAGCAGCACCACAGAGGGTGAAAATACAGAATTGTCTCTCTGGGAATATTTTCAGAGAGAAATTTTATATATATATATATATTTATATAAAGGTATGCATCTCCATATTTGCCTAATTTATCATATCTGATTTTCCTCCAGCCAGGGGATGACATAGTCTTAATGGCAGAAGCTCTAGAAAAGCTTTTCCTGCAGAAAATCTCCGAAATGACCCAGGAGGAAACAGAAATTGTGATAGCCCAAACGAAAGGAAGAGGACGCGCGAGGAAGGAAGCAGGTACGACTCTCGGTCCTGCGCCCTTTGCTCAGCTTCCTGCCCACCAGCCCTACACCTTCGTCAATTGGGGTGTTTTAATTGGGGTGTTAATTAAACCCAGCCATGGGAACGCCGTGCTCAGCGCCGGCTTTATTGCGTAGCGAGTCTAAAAGAGTAAAAGTGTTTAATTCCTGCTGTCGGGGAGCCAAGAGGATGAAATATCCCTCACAGTACCTCAAGGGTAAAGTACAGCGGTTCGGAAGCTGCACAAATTCTGTTCTATCAGACCTTTTTGAGGTTCCCAGCTGCTTTTCATGGCCTCCTGGATGGCCTTGCTGTCATAAAAAAGCTGAGTTGTCTTCAAAAAGCATCGGGGACACCAGAGGAGCTGAGCACAGCACGACAGCCACAGCCCAGCGGGGGGATCCCGCTGCAGAGAGCCTCTGAGATCAGTTCTGAGCATCCCAACCCACCACTGGCCTCCGTAGAACTTCCTCAAGTTATAATTTCCACACCTCATTTACTAATTTTGCAGCAATTGGGGATAGATAATGATGCTCGACGAGCTTACCGTCCTTCGAAGGGGTGCATTGCCCCAGGCAGGGTGGAATGCTGCTCCCTGAAGGTGATTTCACCTTGTGCAGTGATCCCAGATGGCCAGAATCCCAGAAATCCCTTTTTTTTTTTTTTTGCATCTAGACTGATTAATTTCCCTTGTCTTGCTGTTTTTCAGAGCTGAAATACTAACCTGCACGCTTTAGGCTGTGTAAAGTCAAACCGCAGCATTTTAAACCATATCTAAGGTTATAAATCAGTAAAACAACATTGTGTGTTTGTGTCTGTTGCTCCAAGACTTTATGTTAGTGATGGATTTTTGGTTTTTTTTTTTTTTTTGGAAACTTTGCTCCCAGATCAATAATTTACAAGATCCAAAGGTACCGTTTTGCTCATGTAATGCAATCCTCTCGTTACTACATAATACAAAAGTTCAACCACCCATTAATTTATTTGCAGTCTGTCTCATAGGAAAACATTTAATATAGAGTAAAATAAAAAAAAAAAAATCTCTGCTGGCATTTCAGAGCAGGAGCACACCAGCCAGCTGCCAGGTTGGGGATTTTCCTGACAGGTCTCTGGTCTGAGCTCTGCAGCACCATCTCCTCTTTAAATAACTTGGTTATGTTGAAGGCTGGTTGTGAATCTGGGTTCTCCGTAAGAATCAGATTTTTTTTTCCATGAGGAATTTTTTCCAGTCTCCAGATTCTTTACAGCTCTTCTGTGACCTTTCTCCAGTTTTTCACATCCATAACTGCAGACACTGTAAGGGGACATAGATGTGACTGCTACTGGAGGGAAAACAGCCTTTTGATTCCCCTGTTTGTGCCTCAAGGATTTTATTAGCTCATTTTGGGGGGATCTCAACCATTTGCCAGGCTCAGTGTCACCTGCTGACACCATCAGATGGTTCTTTGAGGGGTAGAAAACATCCCAGCCGGGACTTGATCTCAGCGGCACTTCATCATTTTCCAGATTTCTTCATTTTAAACAGCTCTCACCTCGGAGCTTGTATCATTCTCATTCTTTTAACCCAAACGCTGTGCGAGACCAAGGAAAACATCACGTGCAGGAGCCTCCCCGAGCTTGTGTCACCACAAAAAAAGCTGCTTTGACCATATTTCCTGCCGGCGAGCAGGTGCCAGCATCCTGCAGCCCTTGAATCCTCGTGTCTCTTCTCCTCTCAGCCTCAGACTGGTGGTGCTGGGATCCTGACAGGTTATTTTTTTTCAAGGTTTACTTGAAAATCAGCAGGAGTTGTCCAGGAAGCTTGAAGATCAACCCTCAGAGGGTTTGTGGACCAGTTGTGGGGGGAGATGGTGAAGAAATGGGACTCGGGTAGTTGCTGTTGAACGTCCTCAGTAGCAGCTGGCAGAGAAAACCTTCACGTGCTGCCACTCGGACGGCGAGTGCAAATTCAGAGCAGCAAGATTGACTAAATCCCCCGAGTCTCCCCCCATTTATTACTGACAGTTGTCACCTTTCTACGAAGAGGGTTTCCATACCATTTTCAGAACATCTTTTCATCTAAAACACCAAGGAATAAAAAAAAGAAGTGTCATAAAACCAAACATCTCAAACTGCTCTAATTATTTTGCCTTTGTTTTCTTTCCCCTTCCCATGGGAGCTTTTCGCTGCCTGCGTCTCTCTCCATTACAGGACTCTGCTTCTGTCCACGTGTGGGTTTCTTGCACAGCTCTGGTTATTCTCTCTGTGCCGTCGAGTCTTCCCTGAAATCCAGGTTTTGAAGCACCAGCAAACCCAATGACAAACCAAGTTGTCATTACTTGTAGCTGCGAATTTTTTTTTAACTGTTATTTTTTTGAGGCACTATCCCTGCTGTTCCCTTACTGTGTGCAGGGAGTTCTCCTTGGTTAGAAAATTATTGACTGTCTCCTTTCCCAGCACCTCTCTGAGGGAGAAGTGATGGAATCACCCGTAGAGAAGATCTTTTTACCTACCCGGTGTAGCGAGTTGCTTACAAACAACTGCCTATTGCCTGGAGTCTCTCTTTGGGGATCTGCAAGATCATTTTCCTCTAGTCTGCTACACCTCCTGTTAAATCATGTTGTGTGCTAAATTTAGTGTATAATAGCCCATTTGGGGTTAAATTATCAAAAAACAGGTGTGATGCTGGTTGGAAAAGCTTCACTGCAAACCCCCCTGTGGATTTCTAATAGAAACCTCATGCTGCCTTGTAAGGTGGGAGGTGAAATGTGTCGGCTTTGCCTGAGCAATGCAGAGCTTCTGCACGGTCCCAGCAGGACCCACAGGATCCTAGAAGGAGCCACTGGATCCCAGCAGGAGCCACGGGATACCAGCAGGCCCATGAGATCCCAGCAGGACCCATAGGATCCCAGAAGGACCCACAAGATACCAGCAGGACCCACAAGATCACAGATGGGCCCACAGGATCCCAGCAGGACCCATGAGATCCCAGCAGGAGTGACCAGATACTAACAGGACCATGTGATCTCAGCAGGACTCCAGGATCCCAGCAGGACCCACTGGATCCCAGCAGGACCTACAAGATCCCAGTAGGGCCCACAGGATCCCAGCAGGACCCATGAGATCCCAGCAGGAGCCACCAGATAGCAGCAGGAGCATGAGATCTCAGCAGGACTCCAGGATCCCAGCAGGACCCACAGGATCCCAGCAGGACCTACAAGATCACAGTAGGGCCCACAAGATCCCAGCGGGACCCACGAGATCCCGGCAAGACCCACTGGATCCCAGCAAGACCCATGCTATCCCAGCAGGAGCCACCAGATACCAGCAGGACCATGAGATCTCAGCAGGACTCTGAGATCCCAGCAGGACCTACAGGACCACAGTAGGGCCCACAGGATCCCAGCAGGACCCACCAGATCCCAATAGGACCCACAACATCCCAGCAGGACCCACCAGATCCCAGCAGGACTCCGGGATCCCTCTGTCTCCCCCTTCTTTGCACACATCAGCGCTCCGCTGTCATTTGCAGGTGGAAGGGGGACACTCATTACCAAATGAGGAACGTTTCTTTACACAATGTTATTACAAAACATTAATTGGGGTTTTTTTATGTTAAAACAACTGAGTCTGAAGGGAGAAGCAACCCTTTCTTTCTTTCTTTTCTCTCGGCAGTGACATCCAAACCAGGATCATCCACGGTACCAAACGCAACCCAAGGCTCGTCCCCGGCGCAGACGCAGGCGCCGCAGCAGACCCTCCAGTCTGCACAGACGACTCATTCCTTCCCCTCCGTCACCCCCGACCTCATCGTCCAGGCCCCCGTCATGACGATGGTGCCTCCTCAACCTCCTGCACCGCCTCCACCTGCCCCCCAGGCCCCCGCGCCGCCGGCCCCGGCTCCCCAGCCCATCCAGCCTCACCCTCCCGTTATCCCAACACCCGCCCAGCCCGTGAAGGTGAGCCATTCCTTAATTAGCTTAATTAAATGATCTTGGTGGTGTAGAAACGCCGCGGCTGGCCAAGTGGTCGCCCTTTGCTTTGCCACTGAAGTTTCATTTTAAGGCAAATGGCTGCAATTTGGTCAAAAACTTCATGTTTTGAGAATGCTTCTTTCTCTCGGTTGAGTAGAAAAGGAGCCTGTGGTGACCCTCCCCGAGAGGGGTTAAATTAGACTTGATTATGTCCACCCAGGTTTGTGTTGGAAACCCTGTTCATCCTCTTAAAAACTTCCTGTTTTGAAATGACTTTGCATGTTTTAAGTTTTTAAAAATTTCATGTTTTGAGAATGCTTCTTTCTCTCCCTTGAGTAGAAATGGAGCCTGTGGTGACCCTGTCTGAGATGGGTTAAATTAGACTTGATGATTTCCACCCATTTTTTGGTTTGCATTGGAAACCCCATTCATCCTCTTAAAAACCTTCTTAAAAACTTCATGTTTCGAAAACACTTTTCATGTTCTAAGTTTTTAAAAACTTTTAAAACTTCATGTTTTGAGAATGCTTCTTTCTCTCCCTTGAGTAGAAAAGGAGCCGGTGGTGACCCTCCCCGAGAGGGGTTAAATTAGACTTGATTATTTTCACCCAGGTTTGCATTGGAAACCCCGTTCATCCTCTTAAAAACTTCATGTTTTAAAAACACTTTGCATGTTTTAAGTTTTTAAAAACTTAAAAATATTTTGAGAATGCTTCTTTCTCTCCATTGAGTAGAAAAGGAGCCTGTGGTCACCCTCTCCGAGTGGGGTTAAATTAGACTTGATTATTTCCACCCAGGTTTGCATTGGAAACCCCATTCATCCTCTTAAAAACTTCATGTTTCGAAAACACTTTTCATGTTTTAAGTTTTTAAAAACTTTAAGACTTCATGGTTTGAGAATGCTTCTTTCTCTCCCTTGAGTAGAAATGGAGCCTGTGGTGACCCTGTCTGAGATGGGTTAAGTTAGAATTGATGATTTCCACCCATTTTTTGGTTTGCATTGGAAACCCCATTCATCCTCTTAAAACCTTCTTTCCTTGAGCTTTGTATGACTCAGGAAGAAAATCTTGACTTGCCCAAGTGACTCATGCCCTTGACCTTTGCTGGTACAAGAGATAATCTGCATGTTTTTCTGTAGAGTTCAGGTCAAAAATATCTGAATATTTTTGGAAGGGCTTCCAATGTCCTTCTTGTAGCGTTGCCATGAGGCTTGAGTCACTAGCCCTGGCGAATCCAAGTCAGCGCTACAAGAAACACAACTCGAAGCCAAAAGTATGATGCCAAAAGTAATATTTTGCTTTATTTGCTCGGTTATAGACAAAAAAAGGGGTGAAGAGGAAAGCAGACACCACGACACCAACGACCATTGACCCAATTCATGAATCGTCATCGCTGCCCACTGAACCCAAATCCGCCAAGCTGGGTCCACGCCGGGAAAGCAGCCGCCCGGTGAAGCCTCCAAAGAAGGACGTTCCAGACTCACAACAACACGTGGTAGAAAAGAGTAGCAAAATATCCGAGCAGTTAAAATACTGCAGCGGGATCATCAAAGAAATGTTCGCCAAGAAACACGCTGCCTACGCCTGGCCCTTCTACAAACCTGTGGATGTGGAAGCACTGGGACTGCACGATTATTGCGATATCATTAAACATCCCATGGATCTGAGCACAATCAAAGTAAGCTCAGCTTTATAGGAGGGGGAGGTTGCGGGGGGGGGCTGAGCAGAAAAAAAAAGATTTCTTTTCTCCCCCGCGCGTGCGCACCGGGTATCTTCAGACATCAGCCAGATTTATTTTGGCCGTAGGTTTTCTGGTACGTTCGTTCTCTCCTCTTCTCCTTTTGCTGGTATCGTGACATTTGGGAAAAACAAACAAGCTGGCATCCTTCCAGAAGGGCTCTCAGGAAACGCTCACACGGGGTTTTTTATAGAAAATTTCCATTACTGTATAAATCTACACTTTTTTATTTTCGCCCAGGAGATGGCCCCAGAGAGCATAAATCACAGGAATAAGGGGATTTGATTTAAAAAGCCCCATTTTCAATTCTTTTCAAAATAAAGGCCTGTCTTTCTGAAGTTGTCTGTCTAAATCAGTCTTCTGTTAAGCACAGGTAGTTCCCTCGAGTTTAAAAACACTTCATTTTAAAGAGCGACTGCAAATTCATCCACGTTTCCCCTTGAAACTTTAATTCATTATTGGAGTTGTTTAATTTTAAAAAGCAACTGCAAAGTCATCCATGTTTCCCCTTGAAATGTTAATTCATGATTTAGAAGTCTTAACTTTTTAGCTAGGAAACCTGAATTTCTTACTTAGAAGTCTTTAACTTTTTAGTTACAAAGTGTTAATTCATGATTTTAAGTCTGTCTTGAGCTAGGAAACCTTAATTCCTTATTTAAAAATCTTTAACTCGTTAGTTCTGAAACTTTAATTTATTCTTTAGAAGTCTTAACTTTTTAGCTATGGGATGAACTTGCGTGTGAGCAGTTTAAGCTCAGCTCTAACTCCAGCTTTTGCCCATTCTGGGCCTGCGTTTTAAAACCAGAGAGTGAGTTTTCCCTTCCTGCAGCCCAGGTTACGCCAGGGCTGAAGCTAACGAGGATCATGGCTCTTCCCCACAGCGTTTCAAACCTGTAGGATCTTGATGGACCAAACCCTGGGGACACCACATTAAATTCTTGGCTTTGGCTTTTCTCCTCTGGACTATCCAGCGATGAGCGTTAGGTCTTGCACGTCCGTTGCTGCCTGTACATCTCGCTGCCCAACTGTCTGGCCGGGCTGCCTGTCTGAGATCACCCTTGGCAGATGTTGCCAGGACAGCTGTTGAGCGTCTTCCAGTTGTCCAACTCAACCCCGTTTTCCCAGGCAGGGAGAAGGAAGCGTGAAGCTTCTCTTGGCTCAGCTGGCCTTGCCACAGCTGGATGCGGCGTTCGGAGGGGTGAGGGCTCGTCTTGAGGCTCAGGATGGGAGCACGCAGCAGTAGAGCAGGTCTGTGCCCTCCTGGGCTGGAGGTCTGAGCTTTAGAGACACCAGTTTGGTTCCTGGAGGAAGGGTGGATGGTTGAAAGCAGGTGAGACGGTTGAATCCTGTCCCCTGCATCAACAAAAGCCTGTCACCTTCTTCCACTGTTGGGTGAAGGACCATCCTGGTGTCCTCTGTCCCTCCAACCAGGCTACGCCATCAGTGTGACTCTTGAGATTTTCCTTCTAGAGGAACCGTCTGAGCAAAGCTCGCTGTGTTCTTCTGCTAACACACCATCTCGGGTGTGCAGGGAGGTCTCACCCTTCTTGGTTGAGGGCAGGTAGAGCCGGGCTTCGTACCGGGGCCTTTGACACCGCTCTTCAACCCCTTGGCTTCTTCATCCAAACCACAACCACGTAGGCAATGAGAAGGTGGCTTGGAGAGCACATTGTCTTCATTGGAACATCCTTGAGGATGCCCTGTAGGCAGCTCTGTTTTTTTATAAACCACCCACAATCCTTCGTTTGACCAAAATCAGTCATTCTTTTGGCCAAAATTAGTCGTAGGGAGAAAAACAATCACGGGAAATCTGTGGGCGCCCCAGAGTTGTATTTATTTAATCGATCCATTTGGTGTATTGGTGCTGTTAATAGCAGAGAATTTTGTTGGGTGGTTGTTTTTTGTTGTTTTTTTTTCCCTCTCCTTTCTAGTCTAAACTGGAGAACCGGGAATACCGAGATGCTCAGGAATTCGCAGCGGACGTGCGATTGATGTTCTCCAATTGCTACAAGTACAACCCCGCTGATCACGAGGTGGTGGCCATGGCACGGAAACTACAGGTAAGGACGCGTGTGCTCGCAGCCTGCCACGAGCACCAGCCTCTCTCTTTTTATTTTTCCAGCCTAAAGGCCAGGTAGTCTTGAAAGAACATTAAAAAAAAAAAACACCACCGTGGTGGATAATGATTAAAAAAAAAAAATGCTACTTTTTGCAGTGAAAGCAATTCAAGGACTGGGCAGACCCAACCCAATTTGCTTCTTTAAACTCTTGTTTAGTAGCATCTCTTTTGATGAATAGGAAGGAAAAGCACAACTCCAAAATATCACTTTTCTCCCCAAAACACCTAGAATGAAAATAAGCACCGGTACCTGCTTGGTTGTGCTTTTTTAATTACCTTTGCAGTGAAGTTTTCGGCTCTCCGCTCTACCATTAAAAATTCAACCATTCCCATGATTTCAGGCAGTTCATTCCCTTAAATGCTGATTTTTTTTAATTTTTTTTTTTTGCCTTGGGAGGATTGTGGGTGCAGTTGCCATTTTCTAAAGGAATCAGGTTTCTTGCTCGATCCCTCCTTAATAACGTCACCTTTGTGTCACATTTGATACCAACCAAGCGGCTGGGAGCTGCTGCAAAATCCCCAAAATTAGGAAAAACACCTCGATGGCAGCAAGGAGGGGACACAGATGGGACGTGACCATATGTGAGGCCACAGGAACCAAATTGGTGAAGGAAGAGGTTTTATTGGCATCAAAAAGTGCAACTCCAGCGGCATGAAGCAGAACAACACCGCGGCAGAGCTCTCCTACCTGAAAGGAGAAGAAAATGAGAGTGGTTTGCTTGAATCTTCAGAAAAGAGGTTGAGGAGGGATCTGAATTACACCAGAAAGAGCCAAAGAAACTATTAGATTGGAGGAAAAGCTGCTAAATTGGGGAGAAAGCTGTTAAATTGGGAGGGGAAGCTATTAATGTGGGGAGAAAGCTGTTAAACTGGGGGGAAAGCTGTTAAATTGGGGGAAAAGCTATTCGGTTGCAGGACGTTTGACTTGAGAACCCAAAAAAAAAAAAAAAAAAAAGGAGAAAACTGGATATTAATAGATCTTCTGGGTTTTGCTAACTGGAAACATCAGGTAAGAACCTCTGTGTGCCGCAGCTTGCCCCTCGGCTGGAGCTGGAGGAGAGGTGTCAGGTCCTGAACAAGCTGCCAGCTGTTTCACTTTGATCCAGATGTGCAGCTGCAACAGAGGCTCAAGAAAACGAAGTGGTGACAAACCCGACACCCTCCGGGATGTGCCCTTGGGTTTTGTTTTTTTGTGGTTTGTTTTGTGGTGGTTTTTTTTTTTTTTTGTCCACGCTATTTTTTCGTGGTGCTTTTATAAAAGCACAGCTCAGGTTTGGGCTGGTTTAGTTTGAGACGAATTTATGCTGAGTAAATGTGGGTTTCGGCTTGTTCTTAGCATGAATTTATTAGAATTCGTCGTCTTGTTAATGTTTTTTTCTGGATTTTATGGTGAGCAGATGCCTGGAAAACACAGTGCTCACCCTCTTCTTGTTTTGGTCTTAATGAAGAACTTCGCAGCCTCTTTAAGCAACATCTTGGAGCATTTTCCTATGAAAGGTCGTTTATCTGATCTGAAATTCCAGTCACACTTATCACAGGCTGCCAAGCACCGAATAGTTTCCTGGAAAATTGTGATTTTTCTTTTCTTTCACCCCATTTTATGGAGGAAAATCCTCAGCGATGGGCATTGCCAGGTGATGCCGTCTGGACCGAGGGCTGTATGAAATCAGGATTTCACCCACATGGATCCCGTGGACGGGCTTGGGAACACGTCCCTGTGCAGAACAACCGCTCGGGAAACTTTTATTTCTGACATCAAGATGAAAAAAGTGCTTTTTGAATAGAACAGTCGCCAGAAAATGGACATTAAATATCAGAGCAGCCCCGTCACGGGGATGCAGTGGAGGTGGCACCCTCTCCCTTTGCTTTTCGCGTGCCTAGAAAACTGATTTCAGAAATAATGTTTAAAGCAAAGGAGGTTTCTGGAGTGTTGCTGAGGTTTGGAAACAAGGCTGAGGATTCAAGTTTGGGCTTGAGTTCCCCGTAAACAATAAACGCAGCATCTTGCTCAATAGACAGCCGCGGTCGCTGCCTGCTGGATTCTCCCTCCATCCTGGGAACATCAACCTCTGAAATAACTCGTTTTTCTGCTTTTTGTTACCTTTTCATCATCAGAAGATGATTTCTTGGCTCTCCAGAGTTAATGCCAGCTCACGGAAGAGGTTTATGGTTTATGTTTGCCCAAGCGAGGACGGCTCAGCGCTACCAGTGATGTACAGAACAGTTGCAGTACGAATCCCTGATTAATCAGGCATTAATTAGCTCATTATCTACTCACAGGGTTTTCTCTTCCATCCATTCCTGGGTGGATTCCTTGGGATCCTTCGGCCACCGAGGGCTTTTCGTAATCTGGGTGGTTCTGAATTGATGAATTGCTCTTGAACTTTACACAAAGGAACTTTAAATTACCCTTCCTGGTAATTATACGTATAAAAAAACCTAGGAAGGTTTAATTTCTGACCCTAGAGAATTTAAAAATTGAGTATATATGGCAGTGTAGCGTTGCCTGCGGGTGGTAATCAAGGACTGGACTTTCTGGTTTGTGGAGAACATTAATTAGGTTGTAAACAGCCATTAAGTGGAGTGAATCAGTAACAAATGTATGTGTGTGCCTCCGTCATCCCACACGGAGCTTGGAAATCTCTCCTTTTCCTCCAGTGTTTTCTGCTCCTTCCCCTGAAATTTGAGCCTGAGCACGTAAATGAAGCCAGTGGCATTTCTGCCAGCAGATGGAAGCAGCAAAGCAACAGCTACAGCGCCGGGAAAAACCCTCGCTGCTGGAAAAAAAACAAAAAACTGAATAAAGGCACAAGTAGGGTGAGGATGGAGAAACGCAGTCATGTTTAAGAAGTGGAAAAATAACGTATGTGGAGGTAGAGGAGAGCCCAACATCTCCTTAAAATCACAAGGATGAGCCAGAACTGGAAGGGCTGGAAGCCTTCAGGAAGGGAAACATCGCCCCTGGGCTCGGGCAATGAGTTAAATCAGTGTGATGTGCTATCACGAGGCATTCGACTTGCTGAAGGATTTTGGATAAGTTTGGATTTATAAATCCATATGAGCGTGCTCAGGGTTCATATTTACAGTCAATAGGGTTTTAGAAATAAGCCTCAGGCTTGTTATGGTCAAAGCTGTGCACCCAGGATGTGGAAAAATGTGAAAAATAAATAGTAACTATATTCTGAAAGTCGAATCTTGAGGCAGGAGGAGAAATTATCTTCTATTTTTTTCATGACTCAGTATTGAAGAGGTGGACACAGACACTTGTGCCACCTTCAGGTGGCCCTTCCCACCATCACTTGAGTCATCTGAGAGCTGCTGGGCTCTTTATGGTCTCCAAAAGGAGCCCGGGGTGAGTTGTTAAGCTCAGAAATAAGTACTTGACTCCTAAACACCTAAAAGCAGGTGAATTGAGCCCGTTTTCAGGGCTCACTTGCCTTTTACAAGATGCCAGAAAATAGGATTTCTGTCCGCAAGTGCTTCAGTCTTCACAAGGTGGCACTTTTTGGGGAAAAAAGTCTTTTTGGGTGCAAGAGGCACTCGTTCCTTTTCTGGGAAACTAGAAAACACCCCCTCAAAACTCTTCCTTCATCTGAAGTCAGCTGGCACCAAGAAATACAACCAGGCTCTAAGTACAAGCAGGCTGTTCCCCCTTCTCTGCCTTGTCTTACGTTTAAATAAAAATGGATTTTCCTCTCAGGCTGTAGGAGGAAAAAAGACTTTCACCTCCATGGGATCACTGGAATTAAACCGGCTTCGCATCCCTCGCTCTCGAGGATAATGGGAAACGTCCCTGCACAAGCGTTTGGGTTGACTCGAGGTGGTTTTCAGGGGACGTGTGTTGAAGAGCAAAGGGGATTGGAACCACGGGGCTGCGGCTGCAATTCCCACCCCGAGCTCTCCACGAATCCATTGCGAAAGACGTGGAAGATCTGAAGAACCTGGATGATGTGGCTTTAAATGAGTCTTGTCCTTCTTTTTGCCAAGAAAGCTTGGAGATGATCCTTGGGGTTCCTTCCAACCTGGTATTCTACAATTCTGTGATTCTTGCTGTTAAATTCTTTCCCCCCCCATAACCATCTTGGAGTCAGAATTCCAGGTGGATTTGAAACTTTCAGGAAATTATCTTGTCTGGGACATGCAGCGGGTGTGTTGATTGCTTGAGTAGAGACCCCAGGTTCATCGGGAACACCCTCACAACCACTCTTGTCATACCCAGCTTTACCCACACTTCACGTCCTTTTTCCTTGGATTTTCAGGACGTGTTCGAGATGCGCTTCGCCAAGATGCCGGATGAGCCAGAAGAACCTGTGATACCAGCTTCTTCTCCCGTAGTGGTGCCCCCTCCCACCAAGGTGGCTCCCCCTTCGTCCAGCGACAGCAGCAGCGACAGCTCCTCCGACAGCGACAGCTCCTCGGACGACTCCGAGGAGGAGCGAGCCCAGCGGTTAGCGGAGCTGCAGGAGCAGGTACCGCCCCCCTCGGGATGGCCCCGCAGTCTCCAACATCTCCTTCTCCTCCAGCTTCGGGGACTGGGCTCAAAGCCGTAGACTTTTGTGGTGGTACAACAGTGACCAGCAGCTGCAGAGTGCTCCAAAATCCTTAGTTCTAAAGAGAAGTGTGAAGGAATTGGGGCTTTTCAGGATGGGCCTTGTTAGGATATGTGAGGTGGGTTGTGATGGCAGGAGTTTGCTGCCTGTGCTTGGGTGGTGCCTCCTGAGCAGGCAGGACATCCTCTGAGCAGGCAGGACATCCCCAAGCAGGCAGGACATCCCTGAGCAGACAGGACATCCCTGAGCAGGCAGGACATCCCTGAGCAGGCAGGACATCCCTGAGCAGACAGGACATCCCTGAGCAGACAGGACATCCCTGAGCAGGCAGGACATCCCTGAGCAGACAGGACATCCCTGAGCAGGCAGGACATCCCTGAGCAGACAGGACATCCCCGAGCAGACAGGACATCCCTGAGCAGACAGGACATCCCCAAGCAGGCAGGACATCCCCGAGCAGACAGGACATCCCTGAGCAGGCAGGACATCCCTGAGCAGACAGGACATCCCTGAGCAGACAGGACATCCCTGAGCAGACAGGACATCTCTGAGCAGACAGGACATCCCTGAGCAGACAGGACATCCCTGAGCAGACAGGACATCCCTGAGCAGACAGGACATCTCTGAGCAGGCAGGACATCCCTGAGCAGGCAGGACATCTCTGAGCAGGCAGGACATCCCTGAGCAGGCAGGACATCCCTGAGCAGACAGGACATCCCTGAGCAGACAGGACATCTCTGAGCAGGCAGGACATCCCTGAGCAGGCAGGACATCTCTGAGCAGACAGGACATCCCTGAGCAGACAGGACATCTCTGAGCAGGCAGGACATCCCTGAGCAGACAGGACATCTCTGAGCAGGCAGGACATCCCTGAGCAGACAGGACATCCCTGAGCAGGCAGGACATCCCTGAGCAGACAGGACATCCCTGAGCAGGCAGGACATCTCTGAGCAGGCAGGACATCCCTGAGCAGGCAGGACATCCCTGAGCAGGCAGGACATCTCTGAGCAGGCAGGACATCCCTGAGCAGACAGGACATCCCTGAGCAGACAGGACATCCCTGAGCAGACAGGACATCCCTGAGCAGGCAGGACATCTCTGAGCAGGCAGGACATCCCTGAGCAGGCAGGACATCCCTGAGCAGACAGGACATCCCTGAGCAGGCAGGACATCCCTGAGCAGGCAGGACATCCCTGAGCAGGCAGGACATCTCTGAGCAGGCAGGACATCCCTGAGCAGACAGGACATCCCTGAGCAGGCAGGACATCCCTGAGCAGACAGGACATCCCTGAGCAGGCAGGACATCCCTGAGCAGACAGGACATCCCTGAGCAGGCAGGACATCCCTGAGCAGACAGGACATCCCTGAGCAGGCAGGACATCCCTGAGCAGGCAGGACATCCCTGAGCAGGCAGGACATCCCTGAGCAGGCAGGACATCTCTGAGCAGACAGGACATCCCTGAGCAGGCAGGACATCTCTGAGCAGACAGGACATCCCTGAGCAGGCAGGACATCTCTGAGCAGGCAGGACATCCCTGAGCAGACAGGACATCTCTGAGCAGGCAGGACATCCCTGAGCAGACAGGACATCTCTGAGCAGGCAGGACATCTCTGAGCAGACAGGACATCCCTGAGCAGGCAGGACATCTCTGAGCAGACAGGACATCCCTGAGCAGGCAGGACATCCCTGAGCAGACAGGACATCCCTGAGCAGGCAGGACATCTCTGAGCAGACAGGACATCTCTGAGCAGGCAGGACATCCCTGAGCAGGCAGGACATCCCTGAGCAGGCAGGACATCTCTGAGCAGGCAGGACATCCCTGAGCAGACAGGACATCCCTGAGCAGGCAGGACATCCCTGAGCAGACAGGACATCCCTGAGCAGACAGGACATCCCTGAGCAGGCAGGACATCCCTGAGCAGGCAGGACATCCCTGAGCAGGCAGGACATCTCTGAGCAGGCAGGACATCCCTGAGCAGGCAGGACATCCCTGAGCAGGCAGGACATCTCTGAGCAGGCAGGACATCTCTGAGCAGGCAGGACATCCCTGAGCAGACAGGACATCCCTGAGCAGACAGGACATCTCTGAGCAGGCAGGACATCTCTGAGCAGGCAGGACATCTCTGAGCAGGCAGGACATCCCTGAGCAGGCAGGACATCTCTGAGGCAGACAGGACATCTCTGAGCAGGCAGGACATCTCTGAGCAGGCAGGATCCCCCAAACAGAGCCACCAGCTCACTTGTGCCTTGGTGGGGAGAAACCCCCCCAGACGAGTTTGTCCCCTTCCTCTTGTAGCGGTCAGCGCTTTCATATACAGAAGTCAGCAGGGTGAAAAGCTGGAGGAACTGATTGAATTAATAGTAAAAGATAAGAAAGCGTTAGGCAGTAGAGAAAAAAGTTAATTACTATGGAAAAGGAGGAGGTGCTGGGCAAAAATATCTTGATCTTTGTGTGTGTGTGTGTGTCTGCCTCTCAGCTTAAAGCAGTGCATGAACAGCTTGCAGCCCTGTCCCAGCCGCAGCAGAACAAACCAAAGAAAAAAGAAAAAGACAAGAAGGAGAAGAAAAAAGAGAAGCACAAAAAGAAAGAAGAGCTGGAAGACACCAAGAAAAGCAAAGCCAAGGAGCCGCCACCCAAGAAGGCCAAGAAAAGCAACAGCAACAGCAGTACCTCCAGGTCAGCCCCCACCCTGCTCCAGCCCGGCATCCTTCTGTTTCACCCCCCAGCACTTGGAGGTTTTTAATTCCCTCTTTGCTAATGAATTCAACCCCGGAGTCCTGAGGAGTAACATCAGCAAGGCCCCGGCCTCCGGAGGCCTTTGCTCAGGGTCAAATCCCAACCACGAGTTTAACTTGGGGTTCCAGGGGCCAACGCTTTTCCGCGTGGCTGCGCTGAACGCGCCGAGGGTGGGAGAGAGGCAAAACAACCCCCCTGTGGAGTCTCTCTGTTGGCTCTCAAACCCTTAAATCCGCAAATACTTCCTCCTTCTCCTTTTTTTTTTTTTTTTTTTCCTGTGGGGCAGCTGTAGGTTTTAAACAAAGAGGTAAAGACACCGAGAGCCGCGGCTGCACCGCTTGGCAGCTGCTGGCTCAAAGGAGAGGCAGGATTTTGGTGTTTAACCCGAGGCAGAAGGAGCTGTTTGGCATCATTTAGCCATAACGAGGTGAAATTAAAAAAGAAGGAAATAACGAGCAAGATGTTGGAGCTCTGTCTCTGTCCCGGGGCCTCACCACAGCGTTCAGGCTGTTCAGACTTTGCCTAAACCCGGCGGGCACGGCAGCGGATTTAGGGAAATGGATCGTCTGTGACACCATTAAGCCCACCCTTGGCTAATTTGGGGGTGATTTTCTACCCCCAACTTCATTTATTTACGACATTAACGCTCAATCTGCTGCAAATAGTGGGATAAATATTTACAAATCTACCCCCATCAGTTTTAAAATTCCGGGAGTGTCGGCAGGGAGGCCCCGTAGCTGGTTTTTTACATATTTTTACATATTTTTTATGGAAGCTGGGTTTTACTTCTCTGTACGGGGTGTCTGGCTCTGAAACAGCCCAACCTCTGGCTTTCCTGGAGAGAAACAGGCAGCAGCACTTGAGCCTCAGTCCATCCACGGGCTGATGTAAGGAGTTCTGCTCTGAGCTGCTCCTGCTTTTCTGACCTCCCTCGGGGGGCCAGGCAGCTCAGCCTGGGGTGTCTGACAGCAGGTTATGTTCAGCTTTGAGTGTCTTAACTTCAGGTTGAGCTCAGTATTGTGTGTCTAACAGCAGACTGAGCTCAGCTTTCTTGTCTTAACACCAGGTTGAGCTCAGCTTTGGGTGTCTAACAGCAGATTGAGCTCAGCTTTCTTGTCTAACACCAGGTTGAGCTCAGCTTTGGGTGTCTAACAGCAGATTGATCTCAGCTTTGGGTGTCTAACTTGAGGTTGAAGTGGAATTTTGGGTGTCTAACAGCAGATTGAGTTCATTGGGTGTCTGACACCAGACTGAGCTTAGCTTTGGGTGTCTTAACAGCAGTTTGAGCTCAGCTTTCTTGTGTAACAGCAGATTGAGCTCAGCTTTGGGTGTCTAACAGCAGATTGAGTTCAGCTTTGGGTGTCTGACACCAGATTGAGCTTAGTTTTGGGTGTCTTAACAGCAGTTTGAGCTCATCTTTGGGTGTCTAACTTGAGGTTGAACTGCAGTTTTGGGTGTCTGACAGCAGATTGAGTTCAGATTGGGGTGTCTGACACCAGATTGAGTTTAGCTTTGGGTGTCTAACAGCAGATTGAGCTGAGCTTTCTGCATCCCAGCCTCATGCTTGAGCTTCAAGCTCAAGCTATAAATGAAAACGATGCTCAGTTCCAGGCTGGAAACTGGGAATATCAAGAAGTGCTTTGGTGGTTACAGGGAAGGGGTTAGACCCAGGTGAAGGGGTTAGACCCAGGTGAAAGCGTTAGACCCAGGCGGCTGCTTTCCAGCGCTCCGCTCTGCTCTAGAATAACATTTCCTAATTGTTCCTAAGTAGTAAGAAGGAGCCTGTGGCGGTGAAGAACAGCAAACCCCCTCCAGCCTACGAGTCGGAGGAGGAGGAGAAGTGCAAGCCCATGTCCTACGAGGAGAAGAGGCAGCTGAGCCTGGACATTAACAAACTCCCCGGTGAGAAACTGGGCCGAGTCGTCCACATCATCCAGTCGCGAGAGCCCTCGCTCAAAAACTCCAACCCTGACGAGATCGAGATCGACTTCGAGACGTTGAAACCATCCACCCTGCGGGAGCTGGAGCGATACGTCACCTCCTGTTTGCGGAAGAAGAGGAAACCTCAAGGTACCTTTTAGCCCCAAAAACGCTTTTTTTCTCCTTATCCCAGCGCCGCGTTCCCAGGAGAGACGGGCAGGACCAAGCTGGGCTGCTAAAAAGGAGGATTTTTGGTTAATTTTAAAAATTTTTATTTCATTTCCATCTTAACCCATCAACACGTCATTCAGTCTCACCACGGGGTCGACACGAGGCCACCCGTTCCTCTGTCCCCCCACCCCAAAAAAAAAAAAAAATCACGATTTTAATTCCCGTTAAATCTTCCCACAGAGCCCGAAGGGGGTTGGTTCAACCTGACGCAAAAAATTAATCTGAAATTCATTAATGAACTTTTCTGACGAGGGGCGGAGCTTCATTTTGGGGCACGTTCCGGGGTGATGTCGGGTGGAGCTCGACGGGACTCACCCCCCACCTCCCCCTCTGCAGGGACACGGGGGGGTTTTTCCCCTTTTTTCATATATCTGGGGTTTATTTTTTATTGGACGTTTTGGTATCTTTTGATACACTTCAATATGTCTTCATCTCTTTTAATCTCTTTTAAATCTATTTGAAATAGTTTCAAACCTATTTGAAACCGATTTTAAAGTATTTTGAATTTATTTTAAATGTTTTTAAGCCTATTTTAAATATTCGGAACTTTTAAAAGTATTTTAAATCTGTTTTAAATGTTTTTCCATTTATTTTACATCTTTGAAACCTGTTAAATATTTTAAATTTAAATATTTGGAAACCTCTTTTAAACGTTTTGAAACCCATTTTAAATATTTGAAACGATTTTTAAATTATTTTAAATCTATCTTAGGTTTTTCAACCCATTTGAAGTATTTTAGAACTATTTTTAAATATTTTGAATTTATTTTAAATATTTTTAAACTTATTTTACATATTTTAAGCTTTTTAAATTGTTTTAAATCTGTTTCAAATGTTTTTCCATTTATTTTACATCTTTGAAACCTATTGTTAAATATTTTAAATTTAAATATTTGGAAACCTCTTTTAAATGTTTTGAAACCCATTTTAAATATTTGAAACTATTTTTAAATTATTTTACATCTATTTTATGTTTTTCAACCCATTTTAAATATTTTAGAACTACTTTTAAATATTTTGAATTTATTTTAAATCTTTTTAAACTTATTTTAAATATTTTAAGCTTTTAAAATTATTTTAAATCTGTTTCAATGTTTTTCAATTTATTTTACATCTTTGAAACCTATTGTTAAATATTTTAAATTTAAATATTTGGAAACCTCTTTTAAATGTTTTGAAACCCATTTTAAATATTTGAAACCTGTTTTTAAATCTATTTAAAATCTATTTTGTGTTTTTAAACCTCTTTTAAATATTTTAGAGCTATTTTTAAATATTTTACATTTATTTGAAATATTTTTAAACCTGTTTTAAAACCTATTTTAAAGATTTGAAACCTATTTTAAAATATTTTGATTTGTTTTAAATATTTAAAATTTGTTTTAAAATCTATTTCAAATCTATTTTATGTTTTTAAACCTATTTTAAATATTTGAAACCTGTTTTAAAATCTATTTTAAATCTATTTTATGTTTTTAAACCCATTTTGAATATTTGAATCCTATTTTTAAATATTTTACATTTATTTTAAATATTTTTAAACCTATTTGAAACTGTTTCAAAATCTATTTTATGTTTTCAGACCTATTTGAAACCTGTTTTAAAATCTATTTTAAACCTGATTTTAAATCTATTTTAAATCTAGTTTATATTTTTAAACTTTTTTCAATATTTTTCAATCTATTTTAAATATATATTTTCGTTTCATTTGTTAGAGCCATCGGTTCCATTTAAATATGTGTTTTATCCCCATTTTTAGTACTCTTTAAAATACATTTTTCTATCATAAATAGACATATTTATAAATGGCCAAAACCAAACTCAACCCTTTTTTTACATAAATTACCCGCAGGAAAAGGGGATGTGGCAGCAACAGGGGCAGGAACAAGGGAATTTAAAGGGAATCTCCTCATTTCCTCTGGCCGAGGGGTAACGGTTCCTTCCCGGGATAAACCCGAGCGGAAAACAAACCCGGGCAAATCCTGGAAGTTTTCTTCATCCTTCCGTACCCGAACAAAACCCGTCGATTTTTTGTTAGTTTGTTTGTTGTAGGGGTTTAGTAAAGGGCTCCGACATCGCTGGTGGCGTGAGCAACGCTCAGGCTGCAGCTGCTCGTTTTAATTCTCATTTAAGCTGTTAAAATTTTGTACTTTTCTGTTGCCTCAACCTCCTGCCACCTCCTTAAACCAACAAGTTGAAGCAGCTAAAAAAAAAATAAATAAATTGAGTTTCCAGCCTCATATCACGCAGCTGAGTGGGGTTAATCGCTGGCTCCTGGCTTGCCATAAGCAGGCGGAGGAGAGGAGCCCCTGGTCTTACTTAGGCCAGCCTAAAGCCAGACCTTGCCATGCCGGAGGGGTTTAGGAGGATGAAGAAAGACCTGGCTTGAGCAAGTGAGCGCGTGTCGCGTGGCCAATGTCTGCTGGGACGGGCTTAAATCCCGGGTGGCTCCTGTCGGCACGTCCCCATCCCCTTTTGGGTGGTGGGGCCACCCCCGTGGTGCTGCACCCCGTAAAAACTCCTCACCCCAAAGACCTGCGAGGCCCTGCTGCGTCCCGCCTAGTGCAGCTCAGCGATGGAAATAAGCAGAGCCTCAGGATTAAAGCTTGGCTCAGCCCAGCCACAGGAATATCAGGACGCCGCGGGTCTTGCACGGCCCCCAGGGTGGGTGCGGGAGGAGCAGGCAGGCCTGGGAGGAGCAGGCAGCACCAGGCAGGACTCAGGGATATTAATTAGCCTTAACGATGTTGTCCTGTTGTCTTCTTGCAGCGGAGAAAGTGGATGTAATTGCTGGTTCCTCTAAGATGAAGGGGTTCTCCTCCTCCGAGTCTGAGAGCACCAGCGAGTCCAGCTCCTCCGACAGCGAAGATTCAGAAACAGGTTAGACGCAGCTTATTTAACGACTCAGTCCTAGACCTGGTTTCTGTATAAATAAATATGTTTTAATTCCTGGCTCGGTCTTTTAATTATTTTAATTATATTATTTTTTTTGGTCTTTATAATGAAAAAAAAAAAAAAACCAAACCAAGCTACGCAGCCACGTGTTGCTCAGTTTTGGGCCCGACACAGACAACTTGGCGAGAGCGATGTTGTCTCTGGCGGTTCTTAAGCCCGGCACAATTTTTTTATAAGTTTTTCCTTCCTTAGACACGAGCGCGGGAGCCAAAAAAACCAGTTCTTTGACTGGTTAGTGACCTAGATTTGTATTTTTAGAAAAACGCTGTATTTTTCCCTCAAATAGGGGTTTCAAACATTGTCGCCAGCACCACTTGCGCCACAGAAAATGGAGAAAGGTGGAGGAAATGGGGTTTTTACGTGTAAAAGCCTTTTTATTTTATGGCATCGGGCAGATCTTGATTTTAAAAAGGATTTAAAATTAAATTTTAAATCAGCAGAGTGGCGCCTGCTCTGGGTAACTCTTTGCTTCTCCCTCGTACCACCATCGTTCGGGTTTAAATTAGAGTTTTCTCACGTTCTTAATTATTACACTTTCCTTGTTAGCATTCCCTCCTTGGTTTTAGAGAAGCAAAGCTTGTGCCGTCACTTAAAGCTTTTTTTTCCTCCTAGCTGCTAACTCAGCTTGGACTCCGGAGGTTAAGCTGGGCTTAACCCAGCACTTAAGTCAACGGTAAGACTTTTGCATCTCCAGCGGGTTGGGAAATCAGGAGATGCACGTGGCAGAAAATAATCTGGATTTATTTTCGTAGCTGGGTCGGGTGCGTAGGACAAACAGCACCGAAAAAAAGGAGCAGAAATTTAAAAATAAAATAAATAAACCCCAAAAAATAAAGCAGGATTGATTGGATTTGCCTTTGAGCTGGTGCTGGCGACGCTTCCCAGTGATCCTCTGCTTTTTTAGGATGTGTTTTCTGGGATAAGTTTGGAGTCTGAGATATTTGAACATATTTACCTACTTTAGTGTATTTTTTAATAGAATTGAGTTTTGGTTGTTTTTTGGTTTTTTGGTTTTTTTAAAGGAGGTTGAAAGGTTTTGATGGAGCGTTTCGGGTTGACTCTCAGCAATCAGAAAATTTAATTATTTGGTGCTAAATTTCTGCCCTGGCTTGATGGGGAAAAGCAACACTTGCTGTATTTATGCTCTTAAACGAGTTTTTATCCAATTTATCTTTATTTCTGCCAAGCTCACGATTACATCAACCAGAATAAACCCGAGCAAGCAGTTTATCTTGACCCACCTTAACCAGGTCACCTTAATCTTGGCCACAACATCAGCTCATCCCAAATCCAGAGCCATTTTAATCCCAGTCCCATTTCCACATGGAGCCCATCCGATAAAATTTACCCACTAAACCCATCCTCTACAAATCCCCCAAACTGCCTTTTATTGCAAATTCTCTTTTTTTTCCCCCAAAGCTGATGGGTAGCTCCTCAGCCTGGTAGCAGAATCCTCAGCCAGGTTGTGTTTTGGGTGATGATTTATTGGGATGATCTCGGGGATCCCTCCGCAGCTTGGGGACGGGATGTGAGCTCTAAGGTGGGAATTTTTGGGATGCTCTGGCGCCAAAGGCTTCTCGTTCCAACGAGCAGCACTAATTAAAAATCTAGAAAAGCCCCAAAATTTCCTCCCATCGCTCTCACTCTGGCAAAACCAGCCTCAGAGCAGAAAATGCTCTTTTTTTTGAGTGTTTCTCCCCAAACGGTGGCTTGTTGGATGCGGAGGAGCACGGGTTGCTCTTGGCATTTTGAGTTTTTTAGATGCTTTTCCCCTCTTTCTGGCTGCTTTTCCCCAAATCCAACATCTCTCCCAGTGTTGGCCATCCCCGTTGGGAGTATTTAGGATTTGCTTGGCCGACGTAGACCGACATACCCTCGGTCTGTGCCGGAGTTGCCACCCTTGGGATGAATCCAACCCCTTGCGCTTTGGATAGGAGGTTAATTAAGAGAATTAATCTCTTTTATTCAATTCATTTCCAATACTGATGGGTTTTTGCTCTCCTAAACCATTTTTTCCTCCATTTTCTGATAAAATAGTGAAAACCATTGATCGCAGGGATCTGCCCGATATCCAGGAGGTCTTCCCCATCCTGGTATTTGCAACGTTACCCTTGAATCGCTTTTAAGTTGTATTTTAAGACCTTTTAAGAGCTTTTGACACCTTTTAGGATGTTTTAAGAAATTTTAAAAGCCGTTTTAAAATATTTTAAGACATACTTTTGACACCATGCACTGTCCCGTTGACGATGACGTTATTTTAACAACCCTAAGCAGGACAAGGCAGTTAATTTTTCTGTTGTAAAATACTCTGGGTTTTGTTTTTTTTTTTTCCGGGAGGATAATGGTGGCAGTGCTTGCGCTGGCTTAAGCCAGAGAATTAGCTTTGAAGTTTGCTGCTAAGCTTCAAAATTTGTTCCATTTTTAATAAAAACTGGCATCTTAACGATCTTATTTTCTATTAATGAGGCTTTTATTTGCCCACTGAGCTGCTCTACGTTGGGCTTCCTTCGTGCAGTAGATAGTTTTGATTTTAAAACCGGTGGCAAAAGTCGCGAACGTGGGGTTTTTTCACCTTGATTTTTGCATTTGCTTGGGTTTATCATATTAAAAAAAAAAAAAAGAGGCTGTTAATGCTAACGCGTACAAGCCGACGCAGACGCGATGAAATTGTAAGCTAGAATTAATTGCAATTAATTACAGCTCCATTCTGTTCTCTTTAAGGCTTCGGCTCCCACGAGCTGCCTCTTGCCTTTTTGCAATCCAGAGCTTTTAAAATCTGTATTATTTTTATTTTATCCCCTTGAATCCATGCGACGTCTCCATCCCTCCTTGTAGGTGGCATTTAAACGTGGGGTTTTTTTATTAAATCAGGACTGTTTTGCCAAAAATCTGTCGAAACACTGGAAATGGGAAGCTTCAAAGGGAGGAAAAATTGTAATACCGGTTTTGTAGCGTAGGAGATGGGACTGAGCCTTTGCCTTGAGCTCTGAGAAACCAGAGGTGCCAATCGAGAGGGTTATTCCGGTTTAACTTGTTGTAATTAGCAATTAGTGGATGCAAATGACCCCAAACTCCATCCTGGAAGCATCTAGGTAGGATTTTTTTGCTCGGGAATGAGCTCTCTGAGCATCTTGGATGCTTCTCCCAGTTTCAAGCGTCGGCGCTTGGGCTGGACTAGGCTGAGGTTTGGCAAATGCCGCCATCCTGGTGCTCGGGCAGTTTAAAACCTGGCTTATTTTTGGTAAGCACTGAATTTTGGGTTATTGAATGGCAAAATGGATGGGCTCTGCCTGTTCAGCCTCACCGCTTGACTAAGTTGGGGTTGTATTATCCCCCAAATATTTTGGGAGATGCTTCCCAGGATGCCCAGCAGAGAGAAATCACATGGCTGCAGTAATAATAGTAGTGATTAAAATTTTAGCAATTAAATCCAAGCCTCAGTTAGTTCATAGTCGCTAATTTTCCTTTTTTTTCTGAAATTTCCCAGAGGAAAATTGCATTTCTCCACATGTTTTATGCAGTTGCTTAAAGGAAAATGATTTGCAGCTTGCACAAGGCTGCAGCAGTTAGCTTTTATGAAGGATTAAAAACCGGGGTTAGAACTGGCTCAGCAATGCTGGGAAACCCGTTTTGGGGTTGGGAAGCTCTTTTCGGCAAATCTTTTCAGTGCTTCTGCTAAGGAGTTACCAGTCCTGTCTTTAGGAGGAGAAGCATTAATCTAAAGCGGAGTTAATCCCAGTCTGGGATTTCACGGTGTCCTATAGTTGAAGATCCTTCAGGTTTAATTCCGGGGTATCTGGGTTTAAATCACAAGTATTTGGATTTAATGAGCAGATACCTGGTTTTAATTCAAAAATACCCAGGGTTAATTTGGAGGCACCTGGGTTTGAATTGCAGGTACCTGTGGTTTAATTCAGAGATGCCCTGCTTAAATTCTGAGGCACCCGGGTTTAATTCAGAAGTACTCAAGCTTAATTCGCAGCTACTTGGGTTTGATTTACAGGTATCAGAGTTTTAATTTGCAGATACCTGGGTTTAATTCAAAGCTACCAGGAACCTGCAAGTACCCTGGTTTAATTCACAGGTACTTGGTTGTAATTCAGAAGAATCGGGGCTTAATCCACAGGTAGTCGGGTTTATTCCACAGGTAGCCAGGTTTAATCCACAGGTACCCAGGTTTAATTCAGATTTACCTGGATTTAACTCCGAGTTACTCAAGTTTAATTTGCAAGCACCTGGGTTTTATTTAAAGGTTTAATGTGCAGGTACCCAGGTTTAATCCACAAGTACCCAGGTTTAAATCAGAGGCACCCAGGTTTAACCCACAGGTACCCATAGCTGTGGGTGCTGGTGAAGCTCAGTCCCAGCCACCAAGATCCACCCCACATCCTCCGTGTGCTGGTTTATTTTAGTTTTAATCCTCACTCAATTTTCCTTTGAGTTTGAGAGAGAGACGGATTGATTTAACCCAGCCGCTGTTTTTTTTGCAAGTAGATTTGTGCCTTTGGAAGTAATTTCCTCCTTTTTGCCCCATTCCCAGGCTTAGTTTCTGGGTCGCAGTGTAAGATAGGAGGGACTTAAGAGTCCCTCACTGACCTAACATGAGTCTTCCCATCTTTTTTGCTCGGCAGGAGAGGACAGAGATCTTTTAGGCTCAGTTTAACCACATTTGCCTACCATGGAGTGGGTACAGTCAGGAACTGCAGCCAGGCAGGTTAATCTTGGCTTAAAGGACACTCAGATCATCACTGGCGGATGGTCGGTGTGCAGGCGGGACCTTTGTGCCAATAACAGTGCTGGGAAAAACCCAAATCCCTTTAGTTTTACCCTAAAAACACTTCCCCGTCGCTTTGCTAGAGGACAGGTCTCACCAAAGCCTCTCCGGGTGCCATATGGTGCCTCGTTATTACCAGCACCCCATCAAGCAGCTTTTGGGTCAAATTAGGCAAATTTTGGTGTATTTAGTGGGATTTAGAGAATAACAGCCGACCCGGTCGTTCCTCCAGCAGCGCCGCAGTCCCCAGTGTGCCCAGTTTTGGGGGGATTCATGGGGTCCCTGGGGTGGGTGAAGTCACCACCCCCATCTCCAAGAGCAGAATTAGTTAAAATTAATATTTTCCACTAAAAAAAACAAAACCAAAAACAAACACTGTTGAATCCAGGAGGCCTGGTTGCGGCTCTGCTGCTCTAACAGCAAATAGAGATTCCCTTTTATATCAAAAAAAAAAAAAACTTATAACCAATATTATATCAAAAAATTGCTTTCTGGATGTTTTTTTGTTTTTTTGTTTTTTTTAAAAAAAAAGTCAATCTTAGCATTTATTATTATATTTTCTGCAAATAAGTTTGTTATTTTCCCAGGAGACACAGGGGGAATTACGTGGGATCGTGATTTTATTGGAATGTATAACTGCATGTTTTTAGCAAACTTGTAATTTTAGATCTTTTTTTCCTAAATGCACCAGCCTTGGAAAATCAGGATGAATTTAACTACAAACAAATTGTTTCCATAACCGCTTTTATTTAGATTTTTTTTTCTTTCCACTTAACCTTGATCTACTACAAATAGTTTATATAAATCTGTTTATTTTTATATTCTCTCTGCATGTTTCGGGATTTTGCAGCCATGTAACCACTAGCTTCTTTCTCCCCTAAAAAAAAAAAAAAAAAAAAGAGAAAAATTGTATAGCTTTGATATTTTAATTTTTAAAAAAATAAAATAAATAAAGTGGCTTGCTACGGAAAATGCACTTTTTTGTATAATCACGAAGTTTTAACCAATAATGTGAAAATTATGATAGTGACCAATATGTTGTTTTGCTATTTTGGATAAATTTGGGTGGGAGTAAAAGATGAGGATTTAGGGCAAAATAAAATATATACACATGGCTGTCAAGACGCTGGTAGGAGCGGAGCCTCATGCACCGATTTAACCTTTCTGCTCTAAAAACATCTTGAATTGACATCACAGAGATTTACCTTTTTCTTTAATCCTGGTGATTTTTAGCCCCGTGAATGAGATTTAACCGACTGGTGTGAAATGGGGTCGGAAATGGGACGGGGCTTCTTCTGGGTGCTCTTGTTCCCCGGGGAGATGCTGGTAGAGAGGTGGAGCCACCCAACGCCAGCTGTGACCCCGCTGCCGTCTTCAGTGGTGAAGAAGCTTCATCTTCTGGTGGAGTTGGCATCTCAGAATGACCAATGCCACCGGGGCCATCGAAGCTTTGCCACTTGTGGTCTCCATTGGCTTCGTCTTCTTGGTGAAGATGGCCAATGTGAAACACGGTCAGGGTTGGAGACAGGGTGGGGCTTCTTCTTGGTGCTCTTGGTCCCTGGGCTGATGCCAGACTGCATGATACCAACCATAACCCAACAGCCATCGGTAGTGGTGAAGAATTCTCATCCTTTGGTTGCGTTGGCCAAGCTCGTTGCATCTCAGAAATTTCCCCTTGGGACTGTTGTGGCTTTGTCACCACCCACAGTCTCCATTGGCTTCATCTTCTTGGTGAAGATGCCTCCAGCCAATGTGAAACACCATCAGGGTTGGAGGCAGGACAGGGCTTCTTCTCTGTGCTCTTGGTCCCCGGGCTGATGCCGAACTGCACGATACCAACCGTAACCCAACAGCCATCGTTAGTGGTGAATTCTCATCCTTTGGTTGCGTTGGCCAAGCTCGTTGCATCTCAGAAATCACCGATGCCACTGGGTGATTCCCCTCGGGACCGTTGTGGCTTTGCCACCACCCACGGTCTCCGTTGGCTTCATCTTCTTGGTGAAGGTTCTTCCAAATAACCCATTCACCAGCGGGTGATTTCAGCCATGGTGGCAGTTGATTCCGGTGGCGGGATTCACCCATCCTGCTCCAGGGTCTTGCCTCACTTTGTTGTGGCGATATTCCAAGACCAATGGCAAAACCCACGTCGAAAAAACCCCCTGGGAGAACCGTCAGGTTGTGGCACGTTGGAGGGTGGATGGAGAAGAGCGTGACCATCTTCCCCGAAGGAGCAACGCCAAAGAAGTGGGTTTTGGAGCAGCTGGTGCTCACGGTCAAACCGTAGCAGCTCCTCTTCCCCCCCCAAATCGGAGCAGGGATGCACTCTGCCGGATCACGCTGCTTTTTTTGGGAACCACGTGATCCCTCCTGATCCTGGCTTACTCCACAGCTTTTCTCTTCTCTTCCCACCCGCCACCTGTGCTTGGCGCGTTTCTCCCGATTCGAGGTTTTCTTTACCATCCTATGAGCACTTTTATCCTGATTAATTACAACTGGGGGGGTCTGTGAAGCCAACTCCACTCCCCAGTAGCTGCGCCCGGACGTGTTTTATCCGTAGGGAGCATCTGCCAGAGAATTTCATCTCCGCTTCTTGTCCTTCTCCGGCATCAGTGGGACGAGCAGTGAAGTCCTGCAGAGGACTTTCCCTCTTGATGGAACATGACACCGTGGCCGCCCATCTGGAGCCACAGATGCCCATCCAGAGTCATGGATGCCCATCCAGAATTGTGGATGCCCATCCAGAGCCATGGGTGCCCATCTTGAGCTCCATCCAGCAACATGAACGCCCATCTGGAGCCGTGGATGCCCTCCTGGAGCCGTTGGGTGCCCATTTGGAGCCACAGTTGCCCCTCTAGATCTGTAGACATCCATCTTGAGCTGTGGATCCCCATCCAGAGCCACGGCCACTCACCCAGATCCAGGGGGGTCTCATCCAGACCCCTGAGCACCCATCCAGGTCCGTGTCACCCATTTGAAGCCACAAGTGCCCACCCAAGATCCGTGACCACCTAATCCATCACTATGACGCTCCGAGGAATCCCCCCTCTCCTCTTTCCAACACCCCGGCTCCCCAGGGGCGTTTTAATCCCTGTCTCGCTCTTCACCTCATCCCTGATGCTGGCATCCCCTGTGCCCGTCCTCTTCCCCTCTCCTCTTCCATTATCCGTGGGTCCGGGCTGTAACATCAGGAATCATCAACCAAAAAAGCCTTTTCCACCTCCAAACCAAATATTTAAAACCAGACATCTGCAGGTGGACCGGTAGGAGCTGAGCGTCCAACGCTGAGACTTCCCCTTCTCCGCTTCCCAACCATTTTTTGGTTGGTATTTTTCCCCTAAAAAACTACTTTTTTACCTACTTCAGCCTCAAAATCTGCAAAATGGTGCTGCTGGCCCAACATGGCCCGTCACCAGGCGTCTGGGCGCGCTCTGGTGCTGATGCTGCTCACTAGTGCTGCCTTATAATTAAAAAAAAAAAAAAAAAAACAGGTGAAGGAGTAAACTTAAGAAATTAATTTAATTTCTGGAGGCATTTAAGGGAAAATCCCATCTGGGAGATGATGATCCCTGGGAATCAGGAGCTTCACCCCCCCCCCCTTCCCCCAAATCATCACCACGAGGGTTTTGCCCGTTGTGTTTCGCCGGGCACATCCAAACCCGGCACCAAATAAAGTCAAAAATCCCACCGCCGGGGGATTTGTGGGGCTGGAGAAGCGATCTGGGACGATGTTATTTTTATTAATTTGCTGTTTCTTGGCACGGTTTGCGGAGGAAATCCTGGGAAACCGTCGCTCTGAACCCAAACTCAAACCAGTTGTTTTCGATGACGATGCTTTAAAAATATCTCCGGAGGGGAGGAGGCGTGAGAGATCATCCCGCGGGAAGCTGGCAAACCCAAACCCTCCGCGGATTTAGGAGGAAAGGGGGATGGAAAATTGCTGTTTGCGTAGCCGGGATATCTGATATCTTTATTTTTTTTTTATTCCTCCTGCCAAGTCTCTCGCTCCTTATCTCCCCCTTCGGAGCAAGGCGGCATTCCTGGAATAGCTGAGTCTGGTTGAGCAATGGTTTTTCTTGGCTGTTGGGTCCTTCTCCACCGCAAAGACACCGGTGGAAGGAGACGGGGGGGGGGGTGGTCTTTGCCTTCGTTTTCTTCTTTTTGCCACAATTTTTTTCCTCCTTTTTTTTGCGACAGCGTGGTGGTGAAAACCCAAGGGCGAGAGGTCCCTGGGGAAATGCAGCTCAATCGATGCTTAAAACCTTCCACCTGTGCCGTCGTTGGTACCGGCTCGGCGCCGTTGAGTTTTTACAGGGGCGATGGGGTAGAGCGGCACCGTTGGGGTTCTAATATTTGCTCTATTCCCCCTTTTTTTTTTTTTTTTTTTGGCAGAAATGGCACCGAAATTGAAGAAAAAAGGGCATTCGGGGCGAGAGCAAAAAAAGGTAAGGAGACACAGCGTCCTTCTCAGCTCAACTTGAGTTGGGTTTGAATCCCCAGGGAGGTTTGGGAACGCCAGCACCGGCACGCGGGGCTGGGTCAGTGCTGTCCAAATTGGGAGGTGTGTTTGAGAGGACACCAGAAAGGTATTTTGGTGAGGGCGAGGGGGTGGTGACCTGTTTTGGTAGCCAGGACAGTGTTTTAGTGACCCGAGAGGTGTTTCAGTCACTGGAAGGCATTTCGGTGACCAAAAAGGTGTTTTGGTGCCTGGGAGGGTATTTTAATAACGGAAAAGCTGCTTTAGTGACCGGGAGGGAATTTTGGTGACCAGGAGGGAGTTTTGGTGGCCAGGGAGGGTATTTTGGTCACCAGGAAGACGCTTTGTTGACCAAGAAGCCGTTCTGCTCACCAAGAAGACATTTTGGTGACCAGAAAGGTTTTTTGGTGACTGGGAGGGTATTTTGATGACCAAAAAGCTCCTTTGGTGACTGGGAGGAATTTTGGTGACTGGGAGGGAATTTGGGTGACCGAGATAACGTTTTGGTGGCCTGGGAGGGTATTTCAGTCACCAGGAAGACTCTTTGGTGCCCAGGAAGCCATTTTGCTCACCAAGGAAGGCGTTTTGGTGCCTGGGAGGGTATTTTAATGACCAAAAAGCTGCTTTGGTGACCGGGAGGGGATTTTGGTGACCAAAGGAGGGTATTTTGGTCGCCACGAAGGCCCTTTGGTGCCCGGGAAGCTACTCTGCTCACCAAATAAAGTGTTTTGGTGACCCAAAAGATATTTTGATGACTCACCGGTGGTTTTTTTTTTCCTGCCTGCTCCCTTAGCATCACCATCACCACCACCAACCGGTGCAGCAGCAGCAGCCGCCGCCGCAGCCTCCGCCGCCGCCGCAGCCGCAGCAGCCCCCGCCGCCCCCCCCACCGCCGCAGCCGTTACCGCCGCAGCCGTTACCTCCCCAGCAGCCCCCACCACCGCCCCCACCACCGCCCGTCCCTCAACAAGCTCCTCCGCCGATGAAATCTTCTCCTCCGCCCTTCGTCCCCGCGCAAGTCCCCGTCCTGGAGCACCCGCTGCCGGGGAATATGTTCGACACCATGACGCATTTCACCCAACCCATCATGCATCTTCCTCAGCCGGAGATGCCGCCCCATCTGCCCCAGCCACCCGAGCACAGCACTCCTCCCCACCTCAACCAGCATGCCGTGGTGTCTCCTCCAGGTGAGCGTGGCCCTTCCTCCAGCTGGGAGGAAGACGACGGCCCTGGTTGGGTTTCGTTTCCTCCTGGAGGGTGACCGGGATGGGAGGAGTTGGGTGGGCGTGCAGGGGGAGGTTCTCTGCCGCTGATGTCCGCGGTGCCACCATGTCCTTCCCTTTCTCCCCAGCTTTGCACAACGCTCTGCCTCAGCAGCCCTCGAGACCCAGTAACCGAGCTGCGGCGCTACCCCCGAAGCCTTCGCGTCCACCGGCGGTCTCGCCGGCCATCAGCCAGCAACCCATGCTTCCTCAACCGCCTCTGCCCCAACCTCCCCAAGTCCTGCTGGAGGACGAAGAACCTCCTCCGCCGCACCACAACCTGCCTCTGAGCACCAGCCAGATGCAGCTCTACCTTCAGCAGCTGCAAAAAGTGCAGCCGCAGACTCCTCTTCTCCCTTCAGTGAAGGTCCAGTCGCAACCGCAGCCGCCCCTGCAGCCGCCGGCTCACCCCGCGGTGCAGCAGCTGCAGCACCAGCCGCCGCCGCGGCCCATGCACATGCAGCCCATGCCCTTCCCATCCCACATCCCCCAGCCCCAACCGCCGCCGCAGCAACATCCGCCCCCCCAGCCGCCCCCGCCGCCGCCCCCACCGCAGCCGGCCAAACCGCAGCAGGTCATCCAGCATCACCCATCGCCGCGGCACCATAAGCCCGATCCCTACTCGACCGGTGAGCGGGAGTCAGGGACGGCGGTTGAGTCTACGGCTGGAAGCCTAGTGATGAGGAGAAAGGGGGGTACGGGGTGGTGGGGCGGTTTCCGTGCGTCCTCTTGAGCTCCGCCAGCACCCTTGGTAGATGATGGTGGGTGTGGAGGAAGCCCCAGTTAGCCAGAGCCTGATGTAACAGCCCGGTGAGGCCTCTCGCCATCTCAAATCCTCAAAAATTTGAGGGTATCGAGTGTTGGAGGATCTCAAGTTTTGAGGATCTAGAGGTTCTCAAACCTCTGAGGATCTCAACGATTACAAGTATTTTGAGGAAGTCCATCTCAAATCTTTGAGGAACTCAAGGTTCTAAAGTTTTTGAGGATCTTGATCTCAAGATTCTCAAATTCTTGAGGAACAGGGATCTCAAATTCGTGAGGATAACAAGGATCTCATTTCTGAGGATCTCAAGTTCTTGAGGATCTCCTTAAATCTTTGAGGAACTCAAGGATTTCAAGTTTTTGAGGATCTCAGGTGCTGGAGGATATTTCTGAGGATCTCACAGTTCTCAGATCTTTGAGGAACTCGAGGATCTCAGATCTTTGAGGATCTGAAGTTTTTGAGGAACTCGGGGATTTCACATCTTTGGGGATCTCGGTTCTTGGAGGATCTCAAGGTTTTGAGGAACTCGAGAATCTTCATTTTTGAGGATATCAAGGTTCTCAAGCTTTTGAGGATCTCAATCTTTGAGGAACTCGATCTCAGATTTTTGAGGAAGTCGAGGTTCTCGAGTCTTGGAAGACCTCAGGGTTTTCAAGTTTTTTGAGTTTGTGATGTCAGAGAGCGTTGACGTTGTGTTCATCGCCATCCTGGCTGGGTGCCAGCGTTGGGTGGTCTCTTGAGGAGTCAGGGGATCTGCTCCCCCCTCCTGGAGGATGTCAGGCCTGCGAGGGTTTCACAGTGTTTTTCAGAACGAGGCCTCCAGTCACGCAGCTGCTCGGCTGCCAGGCGGAGGAGGAGGGATGATCTGGGGGTAAACCTGGTGCAATCACCTCCAGCCATCCCAGAAATTGGAGGCCATGGGGCTCAGCCTTAAAGGTTGGGTTGGGAGATCCCAGATCTCCACGATGGCCATGGGCTTGGTGGTGCCACCACCACCGTTCCCAGTGAGGAACATCTCCAGCTGAGATAACTCCAGCAGCATCGTGCTTTGGAGACAGAGCACCCACAAAACCTCTGCGGTTTGGGGAGGTCTCGCTCCCTCTTTTGCTTGGCCACGTGGTTCCCCACGTTGTGGCCCGTCAGATCTTTGCTCCCAAAGTCATCGTGCTCAGCCCCGCGAGGGCGTAGGCAGGACAGAATCCCTGGATTTGAAGGAGTGGAGGCGGGTGAGGGCAGGCAGCACTTTTTGATGCTTCTCTTGCCTTGCAGAGCTGCCACAGGCAGCTTGGACGTGGTGCCTGAGGTGACAACTTGGACACGATGCCTGAGATGGAGCCTCTTGGCTCCCCAAACCCTCCCATTGCCCGTGGAGCCAACTCATCCTGCCTCTGTGGCTCTGGGCAGGGAGAGGTGCAGGCAGGGAGGAGTGCAGGCAGGGAGGAGTGCAGGCAGGGCAGTGTCGCTGCTGGGGTGTCCCCAGGGAGCAGTTTTACAACTGGGAATATTGATGAACCACCAGAAGAACAAGCAGAAAGCGTCGAATTACTGGGGGGACACCACAAACGAGCATCACTCAGGGAGGCCAAAGCCACCACGCAGCCTCGGAGCAGATTCTGCTCCCCGGCGTTGGCTCACGGCTGGGAGGAGGTGGCCGGGGTCCAGTGGGGACATCCCAGGGCCACCAGGCTTCATCTAAGAGAGGGCTTGTCCCGTGGGAGGATGGCGTGCGCCGATCGTTTTTTTCGGGTGATGTTTGGATGTTTGATGACGACGGTTAACTAATTTCTGCCAAAAACTGTTCCCAGGTCACTTGAGGGAAGCCCCTTCCCCTCTCATGATGCATTCCCCACAGATGCCGCAGTTCCAGGGTTTGGTCCACCAGTCGCCACCTCAACAAACTATCCAGCCAAAAAAACAGGTAAAAAGGAAAGCAGAGCACCCAACCACGGGGGTCCTGACCCAACGGGGACCATCATCTTCCCCCTGCCGGCGTGGGAGCAAGCGCCGGAAGCCCAGGGGCCAGCGGTTTGCATCGGGAATTCAGGGGTGGGCTGAGGGAAGGGCATCGCCGGGTGTTTCTTGACCCTTTTTATTGTTTTTTTTTTTTTTCGCTGTGGCAGGAGATGAGAGCCGCCTCCGTTGTCCAATCACAACCCATGGTAGTGAAGGAGGAGAAGATGCATTCGCCTGTCATCCGTAACGAGACCTTCAGTCCCCCCTTACGGCAAGATCCGCCGAAACACCCGGAGAGCATCAAACCGCCCGCACACATCCCGCAGCGTGAGTCCGGCGACGCGCCCCTTCGGGTGTTCCACCCGTTGCAGTGCCTGAGACCCCCACCACCCCCAGTTTGGGTGGTAGAGACACACATCACCCCCTTTTTGGTGGTGCAGACCCCCCCCGTCACCCTCATTTTGGTGGCTGAGACCCCCATCAGGCCCATTTTGGTGGTGCAGATCCCCCATCACCCCCATTTTGGTGGTGCATACCCCTCATCACCCCCATTTTGGTGGATGAGACCCCCATCACCCTCATTTTGGTGGCTGAGACCCCCCCATTACCCCCATTTTGGTGGCTGAGACCCCCCCATCACCCCTATTCTGGTGGCTGAGACCCCCATCAGCCCCTGTTCTGGTGGCTGAGACTCCCATCACCCTCACTTTGGTGGCTGAGACCCCCCATCACCCCCCAGTTTGGTGGTGCAGACCCCCCATTACCCCCATTTTGGTGTCTGAGACCCCCATCACCCCGCATTTTGGTGGTGCAGACCCCCCATCACCCCCATTTTGGTGTCTGAGACCCCCATCACCCCCAGTTCGGTGGTGCAGACCCCTATCACCTCCATTTTGGTGGCTGAGTCTCCCATCACTCCCATTTCAGTGGTGGAGACCCCACATGATCCCCCATTTTGATGGTGGAGACCCCATCACCCTCTATTTTGGTTGCTGAGACCCCCCCCATTACCCCCCAAGTTTGGTGACTGAGACCCCCATCACCCCCCACTTCATCAGCTGAGACCCCATTACCCCCGATTTCAGTGGTTAATGCCCCATTTTCCCCTATTTTGGTGTCTGAGACCCCCCAGCACCTCCTATTTTGATGGTGGAGGCCCCCATCACCCCCCAGGTGGTTTTCCCTCGCCGTGGGGTTCCTGGGGGACCCCGATAACCTCTGACAGGAGCTGCTGGTTTTTAGGGACGGAGATGAAACCCATGGAGGGGGGACGACCCGTCATCAGACCCCCAGAGCAAAACCCACCACCACCAGGAGTGCAGGAGAAAGATCGGCAGAAACAGGAGCCGAAAACACCCGTCGCCCCCAAAAAGGTAACGTACCCCGGCAAAAATTGGGGAAAAAACTCCTGAAATTCAGAATTAAACCTCCTAAAATGAAGCCAGGACCATGTCGATCGCCTGAATCTTGATGTACGGACAAGATTTGGTGGTTTCCACCCCAAAATGGGCAATTGGAGGTGGAGATGGGATGGGATGTCCTCCAGAGGGACCTGCAGAAGCTCCAGAAGTTGAGCCCATGAGAAACTCATGAGGTTCTACAAAGCCAAGGCCAAGGTCCTGCCCGTGGGTTGGTATCAACACAGGTTGGGGGGTGAAGAGATGGAGAAGAGGCCCCATGGAGAAGGGCTGGAGGGGGTCAGTGGATGAAAAACAGGAGATGAGCCAGCGATGACCACTTGTTGCCCAGAAAGGCAACTGGGTCTTGGGCTGCATCAGAAGAAACGTGGCCACCAATTTGAGAGTGGGTCCGTGAAGATGATCCAAGACTGGAGCACGTCCTGTTTGAGGGCAGGCAGAGCAAGTTGGGGTTCTTCAGCCTGGAGAAGGCTTTGGGGAGACCTTCTTGTGGCCTTCCCATATATAAACGGGGCGTATAATTAAAATGGAGAGAGACTTTTGACCAAGACCTGTAGGACAAGGGGCAACAGTCTTCAACTGGAAGAGAGTGGATTTAAGTAGGACCTAAGGAAGAAAGATTTCACGCTGAGGGCTGTGAGACACTGGACCAGGTTGCCCAGAGAGGTGGCAGATTCTCCATCCTTGGAAATGTTTAAGATCATGTTGGACGGGGCTTGGAGCAGCCTGGTCTAGATGAAACATCTCTGCTCATGGAGGGCGGGTTGGACTAGATGACCTGGAAAGGTCCCTCCCAACCCAAACCCTTCCGTGATTCCCCTGATTCAAGGTGAGGTGCAGGAGGAGCTGGTTCCACTCCCAGCATTCCCAGGAAGGTGTTGGAGCCACCTGCTTGGCTCTGGGGGAGGAGATGCTGCCCAGTGTGGATCCACCACCTCCTCGGGCATCTTCTGGCCCTGGGGAACCCCAACAGCTGGCACGGTGATGGGGGGAGCAGCCTTTTGGCAGCAGCAGGATGGGTGTCCCCTCCCCGCCTCGGCTCCCCCTCACCCCACCCATCCTTCTCTCTGTAGGACCTAAAAATCAAGAACATGGGGTCCTGGGCGAGCTTGGTCCAGAAACATCCCACCACTCCGTCCTCCACGGCAAAGTCCTCCAGCGACAGCTTCGAGCAGTTCAAGAGGGCGGCGCGGGAGAAGGAGGAGCGGGAGAAGGCGCTGAAGGCTCAGGCGGAGCAGGTGGAGAGGGAGAAGGAGCGGCTGAGGCGGGAGCAGGAGAGGATGAGGTGAGACCACCAACACCAGCACGGAGTTTCGGGGTGACCTCACCTTGGCTGAGGGTGTGGGGAGGCGTCTGCTCTCGGGGCACGATCCGTATTGGTCCGTGGCCTGATGCAGCCTCGTGGTGTGAATCTGATCTGAGGCCTGATCCGATCTCGTGGCATAAATCTGATCTCTTTTGCACGAATCCTGTCTGATCTGGGGGCACGATCTGTGCCCATCTGATCCGTGGCACGATCCCATCTCATGGCACAAATCCGATCCAGTCTGTTGCATCTGATCTGGGAGGAATCCAATCTTGTGGCGTAAAACTGATCTGATCCATGGCACGGTCTGATCTCGTGTCACGAATCTGATTAGTCTGTGGCAAGGTCCTGCCTCGTGGCACGGATCTGATCTGATCTCGTGGCACGAATTCAACCTCATGGCATGCATTGGATCTGATCTCGTGGCACAAGTCCGATCTCGTGGGACAAATCTCATCTGATCCCGTGGCACAAATCCAATCTCATGGCACAAATTTGATCTCCTGGCACAAACGTGATCTGATCCACGGCCTGATCTGTGCTGATGTGCCACGACCCAATCTCGTGGCACAAATCCCATCAGATCTTGTAGCATGAACCTCATCCCACCTCGTGGCACAAATCCCGTCAGATCTTGTGGCACAAATCCAGTCTCGTGGCACAAATCTGACCCCATAAATCCCATCAGATCTCACGACACGAATCCACGCCGGCAGCCCTGATCCCCCACCACGCTGTGCCACGGTGCCCCCAGACCAGGCACTCGGTGCCGGAGCTGCCCGTACCAGGGCTGTTCCAGCCTTTACCCCGTGTCACTGCCACCGTGGCAGGGTGTGGGGGTTTCACGTGGTGCCCAGCACCTGACAGCGGCTCCTGGTGGTTTGTGGCAGGAGCCGGGAGGACGAGGACGCCATGGAACAGGCGCGCCGGGTGCACGAGGAGGTGCGGCGGCGCCAGGAGCAGCAGCAACAGCAACAGCAGCAGCAACAACAGCAGCAGCAGCAACAACAGCAGCAGCAGCAGCAACAACAACAAGTGTCGGCGGCGGCGGCGCCCCAAGCCCAGAGCTCACAGCCCCAGTCCTCCCAGTCCATGTTGGATCAGCAGCGGGAGATGGCCAGGAAGCGGGAGCAGGAACGGAGGCGCCGGGAAGCGGTGAGTGAGGAGCCGGGGTGGCTCCTGGCCTGGAATCACTGGGGATGCTAAAAAAAATATATATATCCCTTGGGGAGGCCAAAAAAAATGGTCTAGGAAGCCAAAAACCCTTGGGGAAGGCAAAAAAAAAAAAAAAATTGCTTGTGGATTCTAAAAACATCCCTGGGGAAGCAAAAAAACCTCTCGGGGATGCCCAGAAATCCCTGGGGATGCAACAAAACCTTTGGGGATGCTGAAAAATCTTCAGAGGTGCTGAAAAATCCCTGAGGATGGTGAAAAGATATGTGGGAATGTAGAAAAATCCCTGGAGAGGGTGAAAAATGTGGGGGAATACTGAAAAAGCCCCAGGGATGCCCAAAAATTCTCTGGGATGGCAAAAATAAAAAAAAGGGAAGCTGAAAAATGTCCAGGGATGATGAAGTTGTCCAGAGATGCTGAAAAATCCTCAGGGTGTCAAAAAAACCCAACCCTGGGGATGCTGAAAAATCTCCAGGGAAGCTAAAAAATGCCTGGGGAAGCTGAAAAATTCCTGGGGATGCTGAAAAGTGTCCAGGGATGCTAAAAAAATCCCAGGAGGAGGTAAAAATGTCCACAGGGCATCAAGCGCCAGGAATGCCAAAAAATACCCAAGGAAGCAAAAAAATTCCTGAGGACACCAAAAAATTAGCTAGGAAGCCAAAAAAAGCCTGGAGTAGCCAAAAAAAAAATGTTTGTGGATTCTAAAAAATCACTGAGTAAGTAAAAAAAAAATCTTTGGGGGATGCAACAAAATCTAGGGGGATGCTGAAAAATCTCCAGAGATGCTGAAAAATCCCATGGGATGGCAAAATATCCTTGAGGATGCCCAGAAATCCCTGAGGAAGCCAGAAAATCCCTGGGAATGCTGAAAAATTCTGTGGAATACTGAAAAATCTCTGGAGATGTCAAAAGAAGTGCCTGGAAAACGCAAAAAGATCCCCAGGGATGGCAGAAAATCCTCAGAGATTCCAAAAAATCCTTGGGAATGCTGAAAAAAAATCTCATAAAGCCCAAAACTCTCTGAAGACATCAAAAAAAACAAATATTGGGGATGCCAAAATAAATCTTGGGAATGCCAAAAAAATCCCTGGGGAAGACAGAAAGTCCTTGGGGATTTGGTTACCAAAATATCCCTAGGGAAGCCAAAAAAATCATCAGGGTGGCCCCAAAATCCCTGGAGATGCCGAAAAATCTTAGGGTATGCCCAAAAAATCTGAGGTTGCCAAAAAAAAATCCCTGGGGATGCAAAAAAAATTCCTCAGAAACAACCAAAACGTCCCCGGGGATGCCAAAAAAATGCCCAAGGACACCAAAAAATCACCAGGGAAGCCAAAAAAATCATTGAGGAGGCCAAAATATTCCCAGAGATGCCGTAAAGTCCATGGTGTTGTGAAAAATTGTTTCGGGGAGGGCCAAAAAAAGCTCAAGGACGCTGAAAAAATCCTTGAGGATGCTAAAAAAAAAACCCTAAACACACCAAAAAATTCCTGGGGATACCAAGAAGTCCCCAGGGATGCTGAGAAATCCCCGGAAATGCCAAAAAAAAATTACCTGGGGATGCAGAAAAATGCCCAGGGAATCTGAAAAATCCTTGAGGATACCAAAAAAAAAATCCTTGGGGATGCCAAAACCCTTCAGGAATACCAAAAAAATTCTCCAGGGAATGCCAAAAAAATTCCTGAGGCTGCCAAAGTATCCATGGGAATGGCAAAAAAAAAAAAATTCAGGAATGCGAAAAACTCTCAGGAATGCCAAAAAAAAATTCTGTGATGACGCCAGAAGAATGCTCAGGGCTATCAAAAAAAAAAAAAAAAATTCTGGGAATGCCAAAAAAAATCTTAGGAATGCCAAAAAAAGTCGTGGGAATGCTGAAACATCCTCAGGGATGCAAAAAAAAAAAATTCTTGGGGATTCCGAAAAACCTTGGGGACACCAGAAAAATCTGTGATGACCCCCCCAAAAAAAATGCTGGTGGCTGTCAAAAATATCCCGGGAATACTGAAAAATCCCTGGGGATGTCCCCAAAAACTTTTGGAATTCTGAAAAATCCTCAGGAATGTAAAAAAATTTTCCTGTCTACCAAAAAAAAAAAAAAAAATCCTTTGGGGATGCTGAAAACTCTCCGAGATGCCAAAAAAATCAATGATGAGTCCAAAAAAATGCCTGTGGCTGCCAAAAAAAAAAAATCCTGGAATTCTGAAAAATCCTTGAGAATATTAAAAAAAAAAAAATCCCAGGAAAGCTGAAAAATCCTCAGGGAAAACAAAAAAACGTTAGGGATGCCAAAGACCCTCAGGGATGCTGAAAAAAAAATGCACGTTGAGACTAAAAAAATATCTGAGATAGTTAAAAAAAAATCCTGGGAATAGTGAAAATTTACTGAGAATACCCAAAAAAATTCCTTTTTTTTTTTTTTTTTTTTTTTTTTCCCCTTTTCTTACAGATGGCGGCGACGATCGACATGAATTTCCAGAGCGATTTACTGGCAATATTCGAAGAAAACCTTTTCTAACGGCGCCTGGAGATTTTGGGTTCTTTTCCTCCCGATTTGACTCTTTAAAAAAAAAGAAAAAAAAAAGAAAAAAAAAAAAAATCCTTTTCTCCCCCTCCCCGGCAAAAAAAAAAAAAAAAAAAAGGAAAAAAAAAAAAAAAAAAAAGCTTCGGACTCTCCGTTAAGTGTTAAAAAAAAAAAAAAAAATAAAATCTCCGGGATCGGGATCATCCCGCATGTACCGACCGGCGCAGGGATCAGCGGGGGCTGCCTTCCCCCCTGGACTTTCTTTTTTTTTTTTTTTTTTTTTTTTTTCCTTATTTTTCCTCTTTTTCTCCCTTTTCACACCGAAAAAAAAAAAAAAAAAAAAAAAAAGAATTAAAAATTCAAATCCCAGCGAAGAAAAAAATAAATAAAAAAAAAATAAAAAATAAAACCTCATATCCGGACGCGAAACCGCCGGGAAAAGGTGCCCCCCCCACCCCCACCCCCCCATCCCCTGTTATTCACTGTATATTCTGGAATTTTTTTTTTTTTTTTTGGTCTTTTTCACATATTTTGGTTTTTTTGTTTTTTTTTTTTTTTCGTGATGCGGCGGCGGCAAAACGGGCGGTTCGAAATAAACCCGGTTTTTGGATGGTTTTTATTTTAATTTTTGGCCTTCGAGGGAGAAAAGTTGGCGGCTGGGAAATGGGGGGGGGGGGGCGGTGTTGGGGTGGGGGTGGGGGGGGGCGCGGCCGGAGGGTTGAGGGGTGCCGGGGGGGTGATGGGGGGGGTGGGGGGGGGAGCGGAGCCGCCCAGACCCCAGCCCTGCCCCCACCCTCAGCCCTTGGGGTGATTCTTCCCCTTTTTTTTTTTTTTTTTTTCCCCCCCCCCTCTCCTTTTTTCCTACTTTTAAAAAACTTTTTCCTAATTTTATTTTTAGGGGTTTTTTCTCCCTTTTTTCTCCTTTATTTAACCTTTTTCTCCTTTTTTCCTCCTTTATTTAACCTTTTTCTCCTTTTTTCCTCCTTTATTTAACCTTTTTCTCCTTTTTTCCTCCTTTATTTAACCTTTTTCTTCTTTTTTCCTCCCTTTTCCTCCTTTTTCCCCCTTCTAAAAAATTTTTAATCTTTTTTCCTTTTCACCCATTTTACTTTTTATTTCTCCTTTCTTCTTTTTTACCCTTTTCTGTTTTTTCTCCTTTTTTACCCTTTTTCTGGTTTTTCTCCTTTTTTACCCTTTTTCTGGTTTTTCTCCTTTTTTACCCTTTTTCTGGTTTTTCTCCTTTATTTTTACCCTTTTTTCTGTTTTTCCTTTCTTCTTTTTTACCCTTTTTTCTATTTCTCCTTTCTCTTTTACCCTTTTTTCTGTTTTTTCTTTCTTTTTTACCCTTTTTCTGTTTTTTCTCCTTTCATTTTACCCTTTTTTCTATTTTTTCTTTCTTCTTTTTTACCCTTTTTTCTATTTTTTCTCCTTTTTTACCCTTTTTCTGTTTTTCCTTTCTTTTTTACCTTTTTCTATTTTTTCTTTCTTCTTTTTTACCCTTTTTCTGTTTTTTTCTCCTTTTTACCCTTTTTCTGTTTTTTCTCCTTTTTTACCCTTTTTTCTACTTTTTCCTCCTTTTTTACCCTTTTTTCTATTTTTCTTCTCTTTTTTCACCTTTTTTCCCTTAATTTTCCTTCTTTCTTTTTTCCCTCTTCCCTTCCTTTTTTCCTTTTTTTTTTTTCCCCTTTTTTTTTCCCCTTTTCCCACCCCGTCCCCCCCTCTTTGCCTTTTCCACCACAGATCGGGGGCCAACGCCCCCCCCCCCATCCCCCTACACCCATTGATCCTTTTTTGGGTTCCCCCCACCCCCCCCAAAAATCCCCTATTCCCCCTGGTTCTTTTTCTCCCTTTTTACCCCCAAAAGCCGCCGGTTTCTTATTTTTATTCTTATTAATTATTTTTTTTTTCCGCTTTTCCTTAGGTTGATTTTTAAAAAAAAAAAAAAAAAAAAAAAATCATTTTAAAAATCTTGCAAAAATCTCCAGGTTTTTCGAGTGGGGGCGGGGGCGGACGCTCCTCCCCCCATTAATTTTATTATTATTATTATTATTATTTTTGGTTTCATCCCCACTCGGTGCCATAACCCCCCTCCCCCGTGCCCAGCGGGAGCCGCTCCGGAGCCGTCGGTCGGTTTTTCCTTTATTCCCGTGAAAAACGCAGTTGGGTCTGTGCCGATCATGGAATAAACGCAGCTCTTTTGGTTTTTTAAAAAAAAAAAAATCGCCGTTTTTCGCCCCATTTCTTCCACCCCCACCCCGGGATGGGGCCGACACTGGGGGGGAGAGGGGAGGACCCTGGGGGCTGGCGGGGGGGGGGGGGGGGGGGAGGATCTGAAATTTGAAATTGAAGATTAAACTTCCTGGGTTTAAAATTCTTGACATTTAAAAAATTTCTGATTCTGGAAATTCTTCGAATTGGAATTTAGATTTGACATTTCCAAATTTACAGTTTTTCAAACTCATTTAAAGTTCTTTTTTAAATCTATCTTAACGACAAACCGTAATGAAATTTTTTTCAATTTTAAAAAACATTCACTTAAATTTAACATTTAGGGATACTTTTAAATGTATTTTTAATTAAAATTTCCATTTTAAAAAAAATACTAAAAGTTAAATTTTACATTTAAAGATGTTTTACATTTTAACTTCAAAGTTTACTTGAAAATTTAAAACCGGCCGTTAACATTTTAAATTTAGTCTTTTTCATTTAAAATGGAAATTTTTCATTATTTCTGTTAAATTTGGGGTGGGGTCCTTCCTCCCCCACCCGTCGGGGCTGCGGAAAAAATTCCACCCGATCCTGAAATAATTTTGTCCTGAAAAGGACAGAAAGGGGGGGGCGATGATAAAAAGTGGCAAAAATAACGGGGAAAAATATTTTTAAAAGGCAAAAAGGGCCAAAGAAAAGGGGAATAAAGGTTTAAAAGGGAGAAAAAAAAAAAAAAAAAAGGTTAAAAATGGGCAAAAAATTGCGAAAGGGGTAGGGAAAAGAATAAAAACATTAAAAATGGGCAGAAAAGGGAAAATGTAAAAAGGCAAAATTTTAAAGAAAGGGCAAAAAAAGGTAAAAGAGGTAGGGAAAAGATAAATATAAAAATAAAAATGGGCAGAAAAGGGAAAATGTAAAAAGGCAAAATTGTAAAAAGGGACAGAAAGGGTAAAGGTAAAAAACTGGGCAGAAAGGGGGAAGTTAAGGGGAAAAAAAGGGTTAAAAAGGGGCAGAAAATGTTAAAAGAGGTAAAAAGGCAAAAAGTGAGAAAAAAGGGGAAAGGCAAAAGAAAGACCCAAAAGTTTAAAAGCCAGAGAAAAAGGCCCGAAAAAAGGAAAGAAAAGGCAAAAAGAGAAATTGGGGGGGGGGCACAAAAAAAAAGGCAACGGCAAAAGAAAGTTTAAAAGGCAAAAAAAGAAAAATGGGGGAAAAAAATCCAAAAATAGCTAAAAAGGGAGGAAAAAAGGCAAAAGGAGAGAAGAAAAGGTAAAATGGGGTTTAAAAAAGGAAAAAAAAAAAAAAAGGTGAAAGAGGAAAAACTGAAAAAAAGAAAAAAGGCACAAAAAAGCAAAAAAGGGCAAAACCAGCACAAAAAGCGGCAAAACAAAAGAAAGTTAAAAAGACAAAAAGAAGAAAAAAAAAAAAAAAAAAAAGCGGAATAGTCCAAAAAAGGGAATAAAAATCAGAAAAAGGCCCAAAAAGGATCCCGAAGGTTCCCCTCCCCCCCCGTCCCCCGCGCTGCCCCTCCTCCTCCCCACGTGACCCCGCCTCCCTCTCTCCCATTGGCTGCCGCCCGCGCAGCCCCGCCCTCTTTCCCCCCACGACCAATGGGCGGGAGGGGGCGGGGCCGGGCGCGGCCGAGCTCGGGCGGGAGGAGGAAGCGGCGCGAGAAGGTCGGGGGGGGGGGGGGGAGGGGGGCGGTGACAGGGACCCCCCGTGTCGCGACACCCCGGTGACAGGTGACGGGGACACCCCGATGTCACCCCAGGGACAGGGACACCCCCATGTAGGGTCACCCCGGTGATGGGACCCCCCCGGTGACAGGGACACCCCGACGTGACGTCACCCCCCCATGTCACGACGCCCTGGTGACGGGTGACGGGGACACCCCGGTGACAGGGACACCCCAGGGACAGGGACACCCCAGGGACAGGGACACCCCGGTGACAGGGACACCCCAATGTCACAGCACCCCAGGGACAGGGACACCCCCATGTCGGGACGCCCTGGTGACAGGGACCTCTGGTGACATGGACACCCCGATGTCACGGGACCCCCCCGCCCTCATGTCACAACACCCTGGTGACGGGTGACAGGGACACCCTGATGTCACAACACCCTGGTGACAGGGACACCCCAATGTCACGACACCCCAGCGGCAGGGACACCCCCATGTCGGGACACCTCCACGTCAGGCCACCCCAATGTCACAGGACTCCCCCCGTGTCACGACACCCTGGTGACGGGTGACAGGGACACCCCGATGTCACAGCACCCCAGGGACAGGGACACCCCCATGTCGGGACACCCTGGTGACAGGGACACCCCGGTGTCAGGGATCCCCCTGGTGACAGGGACCCCCCAGGTCACTGGGGTCGCGCTGGTGACATGACACCCGGGGTGGCGGGGGGGGGGGGTGGTCACGGGGCCACCCGCTGGTGAGGTGACACCCAGATGGTGACACCCGAGTGATGAGGCAACCGGGTGACACCACGCCCAGGGATGGGCCACCGTGGGGGTGAGAGGGCCACCTGGGGATGGGCCACCTTGGGGACACGGTGCCTTGGGGACAGGCCACCATGAGCTGGGGCCACCTGGGGATGGGCCACCATGGTGACATGGCCACCGTGGGGATGTGGCACCTTGGGGACATGGCTACCCCGGTGACACGGCCACCTGGGGATGGGCCACCTTGGGGACAGGGCCACCATGGGCTTGGGGCCACCATGGGGACAAGGACACCCCAGGGCTGGGCCACCCTGGTGACATGAGACCCTGAGGATGGGCCACCATGGAGATGAGGCCACCGGGTCACCTGGCACCTTGGGGACATGGCCACCTGAGGGTGGGCCACCATGGGGACAGGTCACCATGGGCTTGAGGCCACCAGGGGAGGGACCACCGTGGGGACAGACGGGGGGGGGCCACCTGGAGTTGGGCCACCATGGGGACACGGCCACCATGAGGCTGGGCCACCCCGGTGACACAGTGCCCCCCCCCTCAGGTGACACGTGTGTGTGTGTGTCCCCCCCCACCATGCTCCTGTCCCTCTGCTCGCTCCTGCTGGCCCCCACCCGCCTGCTCCTGGCCCTGCGGCGCCTGGTGGCCCGCCTGGGGGTGCTGGTGGCCGCGGTGGCCGCGGCGGTGGCCTACGGGCTGTGGGGGGTTGGGGTGCTGCTGCGCCGGGGACCCCGAGAAACCTTCAGGCGGCGGGTGAGGGACCGGCCCCCCCCCGGCTTGGCCGACGGCACTTTTGGGGAGCACCGATACCTGTACCTCAAGGTGGGGGGGGCCTGGGGGTCGGGGGGGGGCGTGGAGGGGTTCTGGGGGCACTCGGGGGGGTCCTGGGGGCATCCGGGGGGGGCTCTGAAGGTCCGGGGAGGCTCGTGGAGGCGGATGGGGGGGGCTCAGGAGGGTCTTTAGGGGAGCCTGGGGGGGGATTTGGGGGGGTCCTGGGGGGGTTGGGGGGGGCTCTGGGGGGGTCCTGGGTGGGGGTTGAGGGGCTCAGGGAAGGGTTTGGGGGGGTCTTGGGGGGCTTTTGGGGGTCCGGGGGAGGCGGTTGGGGGGGCTCAGAGGAGGCTTGGGGATGGGGGTCTTGGGGGGCTGTGGAGGTGCTGGGGGAAGGGGGGGGGGCTCTGGGGGGGGCTTTGGGGTTCCGGGGGGGGGGGGTGAGGGAATTGGGGGGGGGGGGCTTTAGGGGATCTTGGGGGGTTCTGGGTGTCCGGGGGGGAGTGGGGAGGTCTTGGGGGGTCCTTGGGGGTCCAGGGGGGAGCCTGGGGGGGTCTTGGGCTCTTCTGGGGAGCCCTGATGGGATTTGGGGGGGTCCGGGGGGGGGTTGGGGGGGGGCAACAGGGAAATTGGGGTGTTGGGAGTGGCGGGGGGGCGGGGGGGGGGGGGAAGGTGCTCAGGGGGGGACCTGCTGGTGGGACAACTTGGGGGTGATCGGAGGGGGGGGGAGGATGATTTTGGGGGTGTCAGGTGAGGGGTGGGGTGTTAGTTATGGGGTGGGGGCCCCCCACTGACCACCCCCGCCCCCCCATTTCACACACCACCCCCCCCCAACCCTCCAGGACTCGGGGCTGCGTCTCCACTACGTCACCCGGGGGCCCCCCACCGCCCCCTTGATGCTGTTTCTCCACGGTTTCCCCCAAAACTGGTGGGTGCCACCAAGGGCGGGGGCAAGGACACCCCAAAAGTGTCACCGTCACCATCGTCATCGTCACCTTCCTCCCCCTCCCCAGGTTCTGCTGGAGGCACCTGCTCCAGGAATTTGTCCCCAAGTACCGGGTGGTGGCCCTGGATCTTCGGGGTTACGGAGCTTCGGAGAAGCCACCGGGCCAGGAGAGCTACGGGCTGGGGACGCTCCTGGGGGACATCTGCCAGGTCATCGAGGCCTTGGGGACACCCCCCGGCCACGGGGAGGTGACAGAAGCCACCGCGTCCTCCCCCAAGTGCGTCTTGGTGGGCCACGACTGGGGCGGGGTCCTCGCCTGGGAGGTGGCCACCAGCCACCCGGCCATGGTGGAGAAGTTGGTCGTCATGGCTGCGCCTCCCCGCGCCGTCATGGCAGGTAGCGGGGGGGACCCACAGCCCCACCCTGGGTGGCATTGGGGGGCGGGGGGGGGTGGTTGTGGCCTTGGGGGGTGTGGGGTCTTGGGGAGGGGCTGTGGGGTTCTGGTTTGGGTGGGGGATGGGCGTGGCCCAGCTCTCGGCGGTGTCACCGTGGTGTCACCGGGAGCCATCGCATGGGGACGTGTTGGGTGACAACTCATGGCTGATGCCATCGGGTGCCATCTCATGGCCAATGCCATCAGGTGACAACTCATGGCCAATGCCATCAGGTGACAACTCATGGCCAATGCCATCAGGTGCCATCTCATGGCCAATGCCATCAGGTGACAACTCATGGCCAATGCCATCAGGTGACAACTCATGGCCGATGCCATCAGGTGACAACTCATGGCCAATGCCATCAGGTGCCATCTCATGGCCAATGCCATCGGGTGCCATCTCATGGCCAATGCCATCGGGTGACAACTCATGGCCATGCCATCAGGTGACAACTCATGGCCGATGCCATCGGGTGACAACTCATGGCCAATGCCATCGGGTGACAACTCATGGCCATGCCATCAGGTGACAACTCATGGCCGATGCCATCAGGTGACAACTCATGGCCATGCCATCGGGTGACAACTCATGGCCAATGCCATCGGGTGACAACTCATGGCCATGCCATCAGGTGACAACTCATGGCCGATGCCATCAGGTGACAACTCATGGCCATGCCATCAGGTGACAACTCATGGCCATGCCATCGGGTGACAACTCATGGCCGATGCCATCAGGTGACAACTCATGGCCAATGCCATCAGGTGACAACTCATGGCCATGCCATCGGGTGACAACTCATGGCCGATGCCATCAGGTGACAACTCATGGCCATGCCATCAGGTGACAACTCATGGCCGATGCCATCAGGTGACAACTCATGGCCAATGCCATCAGGTGACAACTCATGGCCAATGCCATTGGGTGACAACTCATGGCCAATGCCATCAGGTGCCATCTCATGTCCGATGCCATTAGCTGCCACCTCATGGCCACGCCATTGGGTGCCACCTGTCATGGCTGTGCCATTAGGTGCCATCTCTTACGGCCATGGTGCCACCACATCATGGCCACACCGTTGGGTCCATCTCATGGCCAGTGCCTTTGGGTGCCACCTCATGGCTGTGTGATTGGGTGCCATCTTATGACCATGCCATTGGGTGCCATCTCTCATGGTCATGCCTCTGGGTGCCATGTCACAGCCATGTCATTGGGTGCCATCTCGTGGCCACAGCGTTGGGTGACATCTGCCATGGCTGTGCCATGCCACCATGATGCCATCGGGTGCCACCTCATGGCTACACCATTGGGTGCCATCTTATGACCACACCATTGGGTGCCATCTCTCATGGCCACACCATTGGGTGCCACCTGTCATGGCTGATGCCATTGGGTGCCATCTCATGGCCAATGCCATCGGGTGACAACTCATGGCCAATGCCATCGGGTGCCATCTCATGGCTGATGCCATCGGGTGCCACCTCATGGCTACACCATTGGGTGCCATCTTATGACCACGCCATTGGGTGCCATCTCTCATGGCCACGCCATTGGGTGCCACCTGTCACGGCTGTGCCATTGGGTGCCATCTCTTACGGCCACGTCATTGGGCGCCACCTGTCATGACTGTGCCGTGCCACCACGGTGCCATCTCATGACCATGGGTGCTATCATGCGGTCATGCCACCAGCTGCCACATCCCGTGGCGGTGCCACCACCTGTCCCACGGCCGGGTTGGGGACCCCGGCGGTGGCCCTGACGCTGGTGTCCCCGTCCCCACGCAGGTTTCACCGCCTGCCACCCCTCCCAGCTCCTCCGCTCCAGCTACATGTTCCTCTTCCAGCTGCCCTGGCTGCCCGAGCTCCTCCTCTCCTTGGCAGACTTCGAGGTGACCCCCCCTGCCCACGTCCCCTTGTCCCCTCGTTGTCCCCACGGGTGGCCCACGCCACCTTCTGCACCTCCCCAACCCAAGAAGCTCCTCAAGAACCACTTGAGGAGCCTCAACCAACCCCAAGGTTGGGATTTAGGGGGTGGAGCGGGGGGGTGTGGGGGGGTGTCCCCCTGCTTTGTCCCCAGTTTTGGGGTGGTGGCATCATCTGGACCTTCTGTCCCCCTCGGTGGCCCCGAAGCTGGTGAAGACCCTCCTGCGGGGGCCCTGGACGGGGACCCAGGACCCGGCGCGGCGGCTGACGGAGCAGGAGGTTGACGCCTACATCTACGGCCTGTCCCAGCCGGGGGGGCTCAGCCCCCCCATCCACTACTACCGGAACCTCTTCCGGTAGGTGGGGCTTGGGGCGGGGACACCTGGGCTTGGGGTGCCAAGGGTGGGTGCTCTTGGGTTGGGTGCTCCCGTTTGAGCTTATCCCAGTTGGTTGGTCTTGGGTTGGGTCTTGAGGGTTGGGTGCTCCTGGTTGGGGTGCTGGGGTTGGTGGGATCCCGTTGGGGTGCTTCTACTTGGGACGATCCCAGTTGGGTGCTCTTGGGTTGGGTGCTCCCATATGGGACAATCCCAGTTGGTTGGTTGGTCTTGGGTTGGGTGCTCTTGGGTTGGGTGCTCCCATTTGGGACAATCCCAGTTGGGTGCTCTTGAGTTGGGTGCTCTTGGGTTGGGTGCTCTTGGGGTGGGTGCTCCCATATGGGACAATCCCAGTTGGTTGGTTGGTCTTGGGTTGGGTGCTCTTGGGTTGGGTGCTCTTGGGTTGGGTGCTCCCATTTGGGACAATCCCAGTTGGGTGCTCTTGGGGTGGGTGTTGAGAGTTGGGTGCGCCTGGTTGGGGTGCTGGGGTTGGTGGGATCCCATTGGGGTGCTTCTGCCTGGGACAAGCCCAGTTGGGTGCTCTTGGGTTGGGTGTTGAGAGTTGGGTGCGCCTGGTTGGGGTGCTGGGGTTGGTGGGATCCCATTGGGGTGCTTCTACTTGGGATGATCCCAGTTGGGTGCTCTTGGGTTGGGTGCTCCCATTTGGGATGTTCCCAGTTGGGTGCTCTTGGGTCTTGGGTTGGGTGTTGAGAGTTGGGTGCTCCCATTTGGGATACTGGGGTTGCTGGGATCCCGTTGGGGTGCTTCTACTTGGGTTGATCCCAGTTGGGTGCTCTTGAGTTGGGTGCTGCCATTTTGGGCGCTCCTCTTCGGGATGATCCCCGTTGGGTGCTCCCACTGGGGGCGCTCCCATTTCGGGGCGCTCCCATTTCGGGGTGCTCCCATTTCGGGGTGCTCCCATTTCGGGGTGCCCCCAGGGGGGCGCTCCCATTTCGGGGTGCTCTCTTCGCGATTCTCCGCCTTGAGACCCTCCCACCGGGTGCTCCCCTTGGGGGCGCCCCTATTTCGGGGTGCTCCCGTTGGGTTTCTCCGTATCGGGGTGCCCTATTGGGGCTCCCCTCCCCCCAACTGTGCTCCCCCCTCCCCCTCCAGGGACACCCCGATCCCCCGGGAGCCCCCCCCGCCCCCCACCCTCGTGCTCTGGGGCACCCACGACGCCTTCCTGGACCCCCGCCTGGTGCCCTGCCTGCACCGCTGCCTGCGGCCCTCGGCCCGCCTCTGCCTGCTGCCCGGCGCCAGCCATTGGCTGCCCGAGGACCAGCCCCGCCCCATCGCCCACCTCATGAGGGACTTCCTGGGTGGGGGGGACCAGCACCCATAGCGGCACCCATGGGTGCGCCCCCCGCCTTCGGGTGGGGAGGGGGCTTGGTGAGGGAGAGCTGGGATAGGGCAAGGGGGAAGGGGGGGGTGGGGGGGACACCCCAACATCTGGGGGGACCCTCAACATCTGGGGGGACCCCAATATTGGGGGGGACACCCCAACAGCTGGGGGGGGCCCTCAACATCTGGGGGGACCCCAACATGTAGAGATGGGGACACTGGGGTTGGTGGGACCTCAACATCTGGGTGGGGGTAACGGGTCTTTGGGTGGGGGGACCCCAACATCTGGGGGGGACCCTCAACATCTGGGGGGACCCCAATATTGGGGGGGACACCCCAACAGCTGGGGGGGACCCTCAACATCTGGGGGGGACCCCAACACGTAGAGATGGGGACACCGGGGGTTGGTGGGACCTCAACATCCCGGTGGGGGTGACGGGTCTTTGGGTGGGGGGACCCCAACATCTGGAGGAGCACCCCAACATCTGGAGGTGGACCCCAACATCTGGGGTTGGGCCAAATATCTCAGGGGACCCCAATATGTGGGTGGGGACCCCATGATCTGGAGAGGGACCCCAACACGTAGAGATGGGGACACCAGGGGTTGGTGGGACCTCAACATCTGGGTGGGGACAACGGGTCTTTGGGTGGGGGGACCCCAACATCTGGAGGAGCACCCCAACATCTGGAGAACCCTCAACATCTGGGGGGACCCCAATATTGGAGGAGGAGCCTACAGTCTGGAGGGGCACCCCAAGAAGCGTGGACACCAGGGGTTGGTGGGGGACCTCAACATCTGGGTGGGGGTAACGGGTCTTTGGGTGGGGACCCCCAACATCTGGAGGAGCACCCCAACATCTGGGGGGGCCCAAATATCTCAGGGGACCCCAATATGTGGGTGGGGACCCCATGATCTGGAGAGGGACCCCAACACGTAGGTGGGGACACTGGTGGTTGGTGGGGGACCCCAACATCTGGGTGGGGACAACGGGTCTTTGGGTGGGGGGGACCCCAACATCTGGAGGAGCACCCCAACATCTGGAGGGGGACCCCAACATCTGGAAGAGGACCCAAGATCGGGGTGGGGACCCCAAGATTGGGGTGGGGCACCCCGACATCTGGATGAAGCTCCGACATCTGGAAGAGGACCCCAACATCCGGGTGGGGACCCCCCCAACATCTGGCGCCAGCACCCGCGGTGTCACCCTCTGTCCCCAAGTGTCCCTTGAATAAAGTTGGGTGCTGAGAGCAGGTGGGTGCTGTTGGGGGACACCTGGGGACACGCCTCCCCCCACCCCATGGGACAAGGGGGTGGGTGCACCCATGGGTGCTCACACTGTCACTTGGGGTCAGCGCTGGCACCCATGGGTGCCAGCGCTGACCCCAAGTGACAGTGTGAGCACCCATGGGTGCCAGTATCACACTGTGGGTGACACTGCCAGCACCCATGGGTGACGGTGCCACCTCCTGCGTGCCATAGCCAGCACCCATGGGTGCCACTATCACATGGTGGGTGTCACTGCCAGCACCCATGGGTGCCAGCGCTGACCCCGAGTGACAGTGTGAGCACCCATGGGTGCCAGTATCACATGGTGGGTGACACTGCCAGCACCCATGGGTGCCGGTGCCATCTCCTGGGTGTCACTGCCAGCACCCATGGGTGCCAGCTCTGACCCTGGGTGGCAGTATTATGTCGTGGGTGACACTTCCAGCACCCATGGGTGCCAGTGCCACCTCCTGGGTGCCATAGCCAGCACCCATGGGTGCCACTATCACATGGTGGGTGGCACTGCCAGCACCCATGGGTGCCAGCGCCCAGCCGAGCCTCAGGAATGTTCCCAGGCGACTTTTTTTTTTTTTTTTTCTTTCTTTCTTTTCCTTTTTTTTTTTGGTTTTTTTTTTTAATCACTTTTTTTCCGGGGGGGGCAGAACCAGAAAAACCCGCCGGGGTGGGGGCGGGGCCGCGCCTGGTGGGGGAGGGGCGGGGGCGGGGGTGGGGGTGGGGGTCCCCCTGCTCGGGGCCCCCCGCGCTGGCGCCGGGCCCGGCAGCTGCTGGAGATGGGGGGGGGGGGGGGGGGGGCAACAGCTGCACGCCCCTCCCCCACCCTGGGGCACCCAGGGAGGGGGGGAGGGGCGAGATGGGCGTGGCCGAGTGGGTGTGTCCAGCGCCTTGTCCCCGCCCTGTGGGCGTGTCTCGGGGGGGAGGGCGGGGGCGTGTCCCCCGGCAGCCGGCGGGTCGGCGGCTCCGTCTGGCGGGGCCGGAGCGGGGCTGAGCCGGGCCGGGCTAAGCCGGGCCGGGCTAGGCCGGGCCCCGGTGCCGCCATGGGCCGGGGGGGGGCCCCGGGGGGGGGCGTGGGGGGGGCCCCGGCGCTGCTGCTGCTGCTCCTGCTGCCACTCGGGGCGGCCTCAGGTGAGTGGAGCGAACTGGGTTTAACTGGGTCGGGACTAACTGAGCTGGGGCTAAGTGGGACGGGAGTAACGGGGCAGGAAGGGGCAGAGCGGGGCCGAGTTAAGCGGGACTGAGCTGGGTCGAGTTGAGCCGGACTGAGGCGAACCGAGCGGAGTTGAGCTGGACTAAAAAGCGAACCGAGCGGGGCTTAAACCGAGCTGAGCCGAACCGAGCTGAGCTCAACTGAGCTGAACCGAATCGAGTTGAGTGAAGCCGAGCTCAGCCAGGACTAACCAAGCTGGGATGAAGTTGGCTGAGTCGGGACTAATCGAGCCAAATTGAGCTGAGCTGAGCTGAGTCGAACCGAGCTGGGCCGGGTCGAGTTAAGCCGAACTGAGCTGAGCTGAACCACAGAACTGAGCTGAGCTGAACCACACTGGGCGGCTGAGTTAAGCCGAGCCAAACCGGGCTGAGTTGAGCTCAGCCGGGCTGAACCGAGCTGGATAGAGCTAAACCGAGCTGAGCCGAACCGGGCCCAGCCGAGCTGAGCAGAGTTAAGCCGAGGTGGGCTGAGCTAAGCCGAGCCGAATCGGGCCGAGCTGAGCTGGGCTGAACTGAGCTAAACCGCGCTGAGCCGGGCTGAGTTAAGCTGAACCGAGCCCGGAGGGGGACCGGGACCATTCCGGACCGAGCCGAGCTGAGCCGAATCGAGCCGAGTTTAAACCGAGTTTAGCCAAACCGGGCTGGGAGGGGGGGGGCGGGAGCAGCTTCAGCTCCTCCGGGAGCGACTCGGATGGGGGCGGGGGGGGACCGGACCCCCCCCCCCCGGTCGGTCCCGGTTTAAGTCCCGGTTTAAGTCCCGGCCGGTGCCGGTTTAGTCCCGGTTTAGTCTCGATCGATCCCGGTGGGTCCCGGGATGGGGGAGGGGCGGCGCGGCCGCACTTTGGCGGCGCGGAAAAAGTTTGGAGAGGGGGGGGGGAGGGGCGGAACCGGGGCTAAACCGGGCCCAAGCGGCGTCAACTGGGACCGACTGGGACCGACTGGGACAGACTGGGCTGGGCCGGGGAAGGGGGGGGGGGGGATGGGGGGGCCCCGGGACCGTGGGAAGGTGGGGGAGGGGTGTGGGGGGGTCCCGGACCCTTTTTGGGGGGGGGAGGGGCGCTCGCGGGGCCCTGGGGGGGGGAGGGGGGGGTTGGCGGGACCGTGGGAACGCGGGGACGGGCGAGGGGGGGGAGGGGCCTGGGGGGGGCACTGGGAAGGGGGGGGGGAGGGGCCGGGCCGTGGGAACAAGGGGGGGGGCGGGGGGGGGGCGGCGATTTGGGGGTGCGGGGATTTTGGGGGGGAGGGGGCGGCTGTGCCCCGGGGTGCGGGGGGGGGGAGGGGGGGGGTGCAGCACCCCTGGGCACACGCGGGGGGGGGGGGGGGGTCAGGGATGATTTGGGGCGTTTCACCAGGATTTGGGGTACAGGGAGCTGCCCCCCCCCCCCCCCCCCAAAAAAAATAAAAATGGGCGCAGCGAGCCGGGGGTGACGCGTGTGCAGAGCCCGAGTGTGCAATGGGTGTGCAAGGCACACGCGTGTGATGCTGTAAGTGTGCAAGGCAGGAGCCTGGGGGGCAGTGGGTGTGCAAGGCACAAGTGCAGGGCACCATCAGTGTGCAGGGCACAATGAGTGTGCAAAGCACAAGTACAGGGCGCAATGGGTGTGCAGGGCACAAGTGCAGCACGCAGAGAGCGTGCAGTGAGCGTGCAAGGCACAAGCACGGGGCACGGTGAGTGTGTAGTGAGTGTGCAAAGCGCAAGTGCAGAGTGCAGGGAGGGTGCAAGGCATGAATGCAGAGTGCAGTGAGTGTGCAACACAAGTAGGGGGCACGGAGTGTGCAAAGCACAAGTACAGGGTGTGGTGGGCAAGATGCACAGCGTGTAGTGAGCGGTGTGGTGAGCGTGCAAGGCACAAGGACAACGTGCAGTGAGGGCAGTGAGCATGCAAAGCACAAGTACAGGGGGTGGTGAGTGTGCAAGGCACACACACGGTGCAGCGAGCGTGTGGTGAGCGTGCAACACAAGCACAGGGCACAGTGAGTGTGCAAGGAACAAGCCCAGGGCGCAGTGAGCAGGTGGTGAGCGTGCAAGGCACACACGCAGCGTGCAGAGAACGTGCAGTAGTGTGCAAGGCACAAGGCCAGAGTGCAGTGAGCGTGTGATGAGTGTGCAAAGCACAAATACAAGGCTCGGCAAGCGTGCAAGGCAGGCACACAGCGTGCAGAGAGCGTGCAACGCTCAAACCCGGGGCACGGTGAGTGTGCAAGGCACAAGAACATGGTGCAGCGAGTGTGAAGTGAACACGCAGATCACAAGCAGGCGGTGCGGTGAGCGTGTGGTGAGCGTGCAACACAAGGACGGGCCTCAGTGAGTGTGCGATGAGTGTGCAAGGCACAAGTGCAGGCCACGCTGAGTGTGCAAGGCACAAGTGCAAGGTACAATGAGTGTGCAAGGCACGAGTGCAGGGCACAGTGAGTGTGCAAGGCCCACGCTGAGTGTGCAAGGCCCAAGCACGTGACACAACGAGTGTGCAAGGCCCAGCGCAGCCACGGGGGCACCGGGGGGGGGGGGTGGTGTGGTGTCGCACGTGCACGCCGTTTGCACACGCGTGTGCAGCGCCACGCCCCTCCCCCCTCCCCAAGGGGACCCAGGAGCCCGGGGGGGGGAGGGGAGGGGGGGGGTGACGTGGGTGACCCCGGGTGACCCCAACTGCCCCTCCCCCACTGTTCCCACGGCCCGGCCGCCCGGTCCCGGGGGGGGAGGGGAGGGGGGGCAGGGCGGGTGGTCCCCGGCCTGTTGGGGGGTCCCAGCCCCACAGCAGGGCCCGGCTGGGGGGTTGGGGGGCAGGATGTGGGGCTGGGGGGGGGTAGTTGGGGGGGGGTGCAGGAAGGGGAGTTGGGGGCAGGGAAGGGGGAGGCAGCCACTTGGGGGGCAGCAATGGGGGTTGGGGGGCAGTAGAGGGGGGTTATGGGGCAGTGGGGGGTGGGGCAGCCACTTGGGGGGCTGGGCTGGGGGGCAGGAATGACAGGGGGGAGGGGGGCAACGGTGGGGACTTGGGGGGCAAGAGTGGGGCTGGGGAGGGTGTGGGGCAGTGTGGGGGGCATCTATGGGGCAGGAGGGGATCTATGGGGCAGGAGGAGGGATCTGGGGGGCAGGAGGGGGGCAAGGGGGGATCTATGGGGCAGTGGGGGGCTCTGTGGGGCAGGGGGGGATCTATGGGGCAGTGGGGGGGCTCTGTGGGGCAGGGGGGCATCTATGGGGCAGTGGGGGGGCTCTGTGGGGCAGGGGGGGGCTGTGCCGTGGGGCTGACACCCCCCACCCCCCCCCAGTGCTGCCGTGCCCCGAGGGGGCGTCGCCCTGCGAGAACGGGGGGGTCTGTGTGCTGGACCCCCAGGGCCGGGCCACCTGCCTGTGAGTGCCCCCCCATGGGTACCCCCCCCTCCATAGCACCCCATAGCCCCCCCCAGGGCACCCCATAGGCACCCCCCTGCCCCAGAGCACCCCACACCCCCCCCCAGCACCCGATAACTGCTCTTTGCACCCCCCATGGCACCCCACAACCCCCCCGGTCACTCACCCCCCCCCCCCCCCCAGGGCACCCCATATCCCTCAGCACCCCACAACTCCCCCCTCCGGGGCACCCCATAACCCCCCCCTGGCACCCCATAACCCCCCCCTGGCACCCCACAACACCCCCCCCGGCACCCCACAACACCCTCGGGGCACCCCATAACACCCCAGCACCCCACAACCCCCCCCCAGGGCACCCCGTAACCCCCCCTCACCCCACAACCCCCCCCCAGGGCACCCCATAGCGCCCCCCCAACCCTGTGCAGAGCCACCAGCAGCTGGGTGGGGGCACCCCGGGGTGCCCCCCCGCCCCGCCCCTCCCCTCGCTGCCCGCGGGTGCAGGCAGGGCGCTGCCTGCCCAGGCAGGACCGGCAGGAGGGGGGGGGCCGGGGGGGGGCCGTGGGAGTCTGCCCGGGGCCACGTTCCCAGGGTGCCCCCCCCCCGCCTTTGCCCAGACGCCTGGACCCCCCCCCCCAACACAGGAAGGGGGCGAGGGGGGCACCCATGGGACCACCCCACACTTGGGGGGGGGCACCTGGCGGGGGGGGATCCCCTGGGTGACTTGGGGGGGGGTTCTATGGGGTGTAGGTCCCCCCCATGGCTGCTGAGGGGGGGTCCCATGGGTGCTGGGGGGCTCTCCTGGGTGCTGGGGGGGGGTCCGAGGTCTCCCCTGGGTGCTGGGGGGGGTCCGAGGTCCCCCCATGGGTGCTGGGGGGCTCTCCTGGGTGCTGGGGGGGGTCCGAGGTCTCCCCTGGGTGATGGGGGGGGTCCCGGGGCTCCCATGGGTGCTGGGGGGGCGGTGTCAGGTGTCCCCTGGGTGCTGGGGGGGTCCCCTGGGTGCTGGGGGGGGTCTGCAGTCCCCCCATGGGTGCTGGGGGGGTTCCCTGGGTTCTGGGGGGGTCCCCTGGGTGCTGGGGGGGGTCCCGGGGCTCCCATGGGTGCTGGGGGGGCAGTGTCAGGTGTCCCCATGGGTTCTGGGGGGGTCCCCTGGGTTCTGGGGGGGTCCCCTGGGTTCTGGGGGGGTCCCTGTCCCCCCCCCGGTGCCGTGTCTCCCATGGGTGCCCCCGCAGGTGCCAGCCGGGGGTGCTGGGGGAGCGGTGCCACCTGCGGGACCCCTGCACCCCCTCACCCTGCCCCCCCGGGGGGCTCTGCCAGAGCACCCTGCGCCAGGGCACCCTGCGCCCCCGCTGCCTCTGCCCCCCCGGCACCCGCCGTGAGTGGGGGGGACCCCAGGGTGCGGGGTCCCATCGCGGGGGGGTGGGGGGGGGTCACGACACACCCGGAGATGGGTGGGGGGTGTCCCATGGGGGGTGGGGTGGGGAAATGAGGGTGTTGGGGGGGGTTATGGGGTGAGGGGAGATGGGGGGGTGTCCCATGGGTGGGGGGACCCCATGGGGGGATGACAGTGAGGTGGGGGGGGGGTCCCATGGGGGGGGGGGGCTCTGCAGGGGGGACACAATGGGGGAGGGAGACCCATACAGGGGGATGGACCATGGGTGGGGGGGGGCCCATGGGTGGGAGATATGGGGTGGGGGGACCCCAAGGGTGGGGGCGGCCCGTGGAGGGGGTTGGGGGGGGGGAGGATGAGTCCTCTGGGTGGGTGTGGGGGGTCCTACGGGGTGGGCGGGGCGCCAGCAGGCACCCATGGGTGCCCCCCTCACCCCCCCCAGGTCCTGACTGCACCCCCCTGGAGACGCCCCCCTCCCCCCCCTGCACCCCCTCCCCCTGCCTGAACGGGGGCACCTGCCGCCAGCTGGGGGAGGGGCCCTTCGACTGCGCCTGCCTGCCCGGTGGGTGCTGGCACCCATGGGTGCTGCGGGGGGGGGACACGGGGGGGTCTCGGGGGGGAGGGAGCGTCCTGGGAAGTTGAGGGGGGGGGGGGGGGCGGCTCTTGGGGGTCCCTAGTGCTGGGGGGGGGTCCCTGGAAATCAATGGGGGCATCCGGGGGGGTCCCCAGTGCTGGGGGGGGGGGGGGGGGGGGGCTGAAAATTGGGGGGGGGGTTGAAAATTGGGGGGCGGGGTCCCTGGCACTGGGGGGGAGGGGGGGGTGTCCTTGGCACCCAACACCCTTGGCACCCACGGGGCTCCCTGGTGCCCCCCCCCGCCTCGATGGGTTTGGGGGGTGCTGGGTGCCGGGGGGGGGGGGGGTGTCCCTGACATGGGTGGGGGGGCCCCTGGCCCCACCCTGACCCCCCCACCCCGGGTGTTCCCAAGGCTTTGAGGGTCCCACCTGCGAGACCAACGTGGACGATTGTCCCGGGCACAAGTGTCTCCACGGGGGCACCTGCGTGGACGGGGTGAACACCTACAACTGCCAGTGCCCCCCCGAGTGGACGGGTGAGGGGGGCACTGGGGGGCACTGGGAGGGCACTGGGGGGCACTGGGGGGCACTGGGAGGGAACTGGGGGGCACTGGGGGACAAGGTGGGCAATGGGGTGGCCGCCAGAGTGGGCTGCAAGGCTGATAGTGACCACGGTGGCCACCAAGGTGGTCATTGAGGTGGTCACCAAGGTGGCCATGTGGGTATGGGCCAAGGTGGCCATCGAGGTGGTCGCCGAGGTGGTCACTGAGATGGTCACCAAGGTGGCCATGTGGGCATGGGCCAAGGTGGTCATCCAGGTGGTCGCCAAGGTGGCCATCGAGGTGGTCGCCAAGGTGGCCATCAAGGTGGTCGCCAAGGTGGCCATCAAGGCGGTCACCAAGGTGGCCATGTGGGCATGGGCCAAGGTGGTCATCAAGCTGGTTGCCAAGGTGGCCATCAAGGCAGTCACCAAAGCGGTCACCAAGGTGGCCATGTGGGCATGGGCCAAGGTGGTCATCAAGTTGGTTGCCAAGGTGGTCATCGAGGTGGTCATCAAGGCGGTCACCAAGGTGGTCATTGAGGTGGTCACCAAGGTGGCCATGTGGGTATGGGCCAAGGTGGCCATCAAGGTGGTCGCCAAGGTGGCCATCAAGGTGGTCGCCAAGGTGGCCATCAAGGCGGTCACCAAGGTGGGCATGGGCCAAGGTGGTCATCAAGTTGGTTGCCAAAGTGGCCATCGAGGTGGTCATCGAGGTGGTCGCCAAGGTGGCCATCAAGGCAGTCACCAAGGTGGTCATTGAGGTGGTCACCAAGGTGGCCATGTGGGCATGGGCCAAGGTGGTCATCCAGGTGGTCATTGAGGTGGTCGCCAAGGTGGCCATCAAGTTCGTCATTGAGGTTGTCACCAAGGTGGCCATGTGGGCATGGGCCAAGGCGGTCGCCAAGGTGTCCATCAAGGTAGTCACCAAAGTGGTCACCATGGTGGACATGTGGGCTAGGCCAAGGTGGGCGCTGAGGTAGACACTAGGGTGGCACTTGGGCATGGACCAAGTGGACATCACCGTGGGCACTGAGGTGGGCACTTGGCTGTGAACCGAGGTGGTCACCAGAGTGGTCACCGAGGTGGGGACCAGGATGGGCACCAAAGTGGCCCCTGAGGTAAACACCAGAGTGGGCATAAGGGTGGTCACTGAGGTGGTCATCAAGGTTGTCATTGAGATGGGGCCCAGAAGCGGCCACCAAGGAGGACCCCAAGGTGGCCATCAGGGTGTGGACTAAGGTAGTCCCCGAGATGGTCCTGGAGCTGATCACCATGGAGGTCCCCAAGGTGGTCACTGAGGTGGTCCCCGAGGTGGTCACCAAGGAGGTCCCTGAGGTGGCCAGTGGGGTGGTGGCCAGGATGGTCCCTGAGGTGGTCCCTGGAGTGGTCACCAAGGAGGTCCCTGAGGTGGCCAGTGGGGTGGTGGCCAGGATGGTCCCTGAGGTGGTCCCTGGAGTGGTCACCAAGGAGGTCCCTGAGGTGGCCAGTGGGGTGGTGGCCAGGATGGTCCCTGAGGTGGTCCCTGGAGTGGTCACCAAGGAGGTCCCTGAGGTGGCCAGTGAGGTGGTGGCCAGGATGGTCCCTGAGGTGGTCCCTGGAGTGGTCACCAAGGAGGTCCCTGAGGTGGCCAGTGGGGTGGTGGCCAGGATGGTCCCTGAGGTGGTCCCTGGAGTGGTCACCAAGGAGGTCCCTGAGGTGGCCAGTGGGGTGGTGGCCAGGATGGTCCCTGAGGTGGTCCCTGGAGTGGTCACCAAGGAGGTCCCTGAGGTGGCCAGTGAGGTGGTGGCCAGGATGGTCCCTGAGGTGGTCCCTGGAGTGGTCACCAAGGAGGTCCCTGAGGTGGCCAGTGAGGTGGTGGCCAGGATGGTCCCTGAGGTGGTCCCTGGAGTGGTCACCAAGGAGGTCCCTGAGGTGGCCAGTGGGGTGGTGGCCAGGATGGTCCCTGAGGTGGTCCCTGGAGTGGTCACCAAGGAGGTCCCTGAGGTGGCCAGTGGGGTGGTGGCCAGGATGGTCCCTGAGGTGGTCCCTGGAGTGGTCACCAAGGAGGTCCCTGAGGTGGCCAGTGGGGTGGTGGCCAGGATGGTCCCTGAGGTGGTCCCTGGAGTGGTCACCAAGGAGGTCCCTGAGGTGGCCAGTGAGGTGGTGGCCAGGATGGTCCCTGAGGTGGTCCCTGGAGTGGTCACCAAGCAGGTCCCACAGGCCCTCAGCAGACCCAGGCCAAGGTGGTCCCTGAGATGTTCTCAGATGGTCTCCAAGAAGGTTCCTCAGGTTGCCCACCAAGCCCTGCCTGACCCCCCCACCCCCCCACATGTCCCGTGTCCCCCCCCCCCAGGCCAGTTCTGCACCGAGGACGTGGACGAGTGCCAACTGCAGCCCAACGCTTGCCACAACGGGGGCACCTGCTTCAACACCCAAGGTGGCCACACCTGCGTCTGCGTCAACGGTTGGACGGGCGAGAGCTGCAGCGAGAACATCGACGACTGCGCCACCGCCGTCTGCTTCAACGGGGCCACCTGCCACGACCGCGTGGCCTCCTTCTACTGCGCCTGCCCCATGGGCAAGACGGGTGAGGGGTGGGTGGGGGGCACCTGTGAGGGTGCCGGGGGGGGGTGGGCAACCTCAAGGGAGTCCTGGGGTTGGGGTGGGAACCGCCAAGGGCAGGGCTAGCGTGGGGGGAGGCACCCAAGGGTGCTCTGGGGTGGGGTGGGGAATTCCAAGAGGACCCTGGGGTGGGGTGGGCACCCATAGGTGCACCTCGGCTTTGGGTGGGCACCCCCAAGGGCACCCTGGTATGGGGTGGGAACCTCCAAGGGCACCCTGGGGTGGGGTGGGCACCCCCAAGGGCACCCTGGGGTGGGATGGGCACCCATAAGTGCACCTCGGCTTTGGGTGGGCACCCCCAAGGGCACCCTGGGGTGGGGTGGGCACCCCCAAGGGCACCCTGGGGTGGGGTGGGCACCCCCAAGGGCACCCTGGGGTGGGATGGGCACCCATAAGTGCACCTCAGTTTTGAGTGGGCACCTCTAAGAGCACCCTGGCTTTGGGTGGGGACGCCCAGGGGCACCCTGACATGGGATGGGGAACTTCCAAGGGCACCCTGGCTTTGGGCGGGCACCCTGGGGTGGCTTTGGCAGAGATTGGGTGACACCAGGATGGGGTGGGCACCCTTGGCATGGGGTTGGGTGGCACCGTCACGGGGTGGGCACCACCCTTGGGTCCTCTTGCATGGGGGTGGGCACCTCAGGTAGGGGGTCAAAGAACCCACGACCCCCCTTGGCATGGGGTGGGCGCCCACTGTGGGGAGGGGGTGTCACCCTCATGGGTGCCCTGACACCCCGGTGGGTGCCAGGCCTGCTGTGCCACCTGGACGATGCCTGCGTCAGCAACCCCTGCCACGAGGACGCCATCTGCGACACCAACCCCGTCAACGGCCGCGCCATCTGCACCTGCCCCCCCGGCTTCACCGGCGGCGCCTGCGACCAGGACGTTGACGAGTGCTCCATCGGTGGGTGGGGGGCACCCATGGGTGGGGAGGGGGATGCCATGGCTGTGGGACACTCATCGATGGAGGGCACCTGTGGGTTGAGGCACGGATTCGTGTAGGCAGAGAGGACGGGCAGGACCGCGCCCCCATGAGCCATCGCCATGGCGATGGGCCCAAGAAGAGGAGCACCCATGGGTGGTGGGGGCACCCCTGCGTGGTGGTGGGCGGCAATTCGGGGGGGGGGGGGGCGGGCGTCAAGCGTGGGCAGAGAACAAAGACAAGACTGCGCATCCACGAGCCATCTCCATGGTGATGGACCCAAGAGGGAGGACACCCATGGGGGTTGGGGGGCACCCGTGGGTGTTGGGGGGCACCCGTGAGTGTTGGGAGCACCCTTGGGTGGTGGTAGGGGGTGTCTGTGCATGGGGGGGGGGGGGCAGTCAACCACGGGCAGAGAGCACAGGTAGGGCTGCACCCCCATGAGCCATCACCATGGCAAATGAGCCAAGAGGGAGGGCACCCATGGGTATTGGGGGGCACCCATGGGTATTGGGGGGCACCTATGGGTGGGGGTCATCCATGGGTGGTGGTGTTGGGTGTTCATTCGTGGTGGGGTGGGGGGGTGGGTGTCGTCCATGGGCAGAGAGCGCAGGCAGAGCTACACCCCTGTGAGCCATCCCCACGGTGACGGACCCAAGAAGAGGAGCACCCATAGGTGGAGGCCACCCATGGGTGCTGACGCCTCCCTTGCGCCCCCCCCCCCCTCCAGGCGCCAACCCCTGCGAGCACTTCGGGCGCTGCGTGAACACCCAGGGCTCCTTCGAGTGCCGCTGCGGGCGGGGCTACGCGGGGCCGCGCTGCGAGAGCGACGTCAACGAGTGTCTGTCGGGGCCCTGCCGCAACCAGGCCACCTGCCTGGACCGCATCGGGCGCTTCACCTGCATCTGCATGGCCGGTGGGGGCAGCACCCATGGGTGCTGGGGGGGGCTGGGGTGGAGGTGGGCCCTGGGCTGGGAGCTGGGGTGGTCCTGGGATGATGGGGGGGGCGCCGGATCTGGGGGGGGGGGGGGGGTGTGGGAACTGGGTTGGTCTTGGGATGGGTGCTGGGATGGGCGTGGGCCCCCGTGTGGTCTGGGGATGGGTGGGGGTCTTCAGATGGGTGCTGGGATGGGCGTGGGCCCCCGTGTGGTCTGGGGATGGGTGGGGGTCTTCAGATGGGTGCTGGGATGGGCGTGGGCCCCCGTGTGGTCTGGGGATGGGTGGGGGTCTTCAGATGGGTGCTGGGATGGGCGTGGGCCCCCGTGTGGTCTGGGGATGGGTGGGGGTCTTCAGATGGGTGCTGGGATGGGCGTGGGCCCCCGTGTGGTCTGGGGATGGGTGGGGGTCTTCAGATGGGTGCTGGGATGGTCCTGGGATGGGCGTGGGCCCCCGTGTGGTCTCGGGATGGGTGGGGGTCTTCAGATGGGTGCTGGGATGGGCGTGGGCCCCCGTGTGGTCTGGGGATGGGTGGGGGGAAGGGGAGGGGGCTGGTGTGGTTCTGAGGTCTGGTGTAGGACCATATATGGTCTTGGGATGGGTGGGGGTCTCGGTGGGGTCTCAGGATGGGTGCTGAGATGGGTGCTGGAGTGGATGGGGGTCTTGCTGGGGGACCTGGGATGGGTGGGGGACGGGTGGGGGTCTCGGTGTGGGTCCAGGCAGCCTCCACCTACACTTGCACAGCCAGTGGGTGCCCCGTGTGGGCACGGGGAGGGGCAAGGTGGTGTCAGGGTGGGGGTGAGGGTGCGGGGGGGCGCAGGGCGGGTGACGGTGGCGGTGGGTGCAGGGTTCAGCGGGCCCCTGTGCGAGCTGGAGGTGGACGAGTGCCAGAGCAGCCCCTGCGCCAACGGCGGCCGCTGCCACGACCTGGTCAACGGCTTCTCCTGCTCCTGCCCCCCCGGTGAGCCCCCCCCAGCACCCACCCCCCCCACCCCCTCAGCACCCACCCCCCCCACACCGAACCCACCCCCATCGTGGGCACCCACCTGTGGGTTCCTGGGCATGGGGGGGGGGGGGCGGCTTCAGAACGAAGTGGCCCCTTTTAGGGGTGCAGAAAATCGGGGGGGGGGGCCCATAGGGGGCTCACTCCCTCTCCCCCCCCCACCCATGGGTGCCCCCCACCCAGGTTTCTCGGGCCCCACCTGCCAGACGGACATGGACGAGTGCGCCAGCACCCCCTGCCGCAACGGCGCCAAGTGCCTCGACCGCCCCAACGGCTACGAGTGCCGCTGCGCCGAGGGTGAGCCCCCCCCGGGACCCCCAGCACCCATGGGTGGGCACAGAACCTTGGCATTGACCACCTGGCACCCATGGGTGGGCACAGAATCCAGCGTTGACCAGTTGGCACCCATGGGTGGCCATGGAACCCAAGCATTGACCATCATGCACCCATGGGGGCTCTTGATCTCCTGGCATAGACCACCTGGCACCCATGGGTGGCCCTAACCTCAATGTGTTGACCAACTTGCACCCATGGGTGTCCCCAACATCTGGCATTGCCCACCCTGCACCCATGAGTGTCCTTGACCTCCTGGTGTTGTCCATCTTGCACCCGTGGGTGTCCTTGATCTCCTGGCATTGGCCACCCTGCACCCATGGGTGGGCACAGAACCCTGGCATTGACCACCTGGCACCCATGGGTGGGCACAGAATCCAGCATTGACCAATTGGCACCCATGGGTGGCCATGGAAGCCAACACTGACCACCCTGCACCCATGGGTGGCCATGGATCCACAGCATTGGCCACCCTGCACCCATGGGTGGCCATGGAACCCAAGCATTGACCATCATGCACCCATGGCGGCTCTTAATCTCCTGGCATAGACCACCTGGCACCCATGGGTGGCCCTAACCTCAATGTGTTGACCAACTTGCACCCATGGGTGTCCCCAACATCTGGCATTGCCCATCTTGACCTCCTGGTGTTGTCCATCTTGCACCCGTGGGTGTCCTTGACCTCCTGGCATTGGCCACCCTGCACCCATGGGTGTCCTTGACCTCCTGGTGTTGTCCATCTTGCACCCGTGGGTGTCCTTGACCTCCTGGCATTGGCCACCCTGCACCCATGGGTGTCCTTGACCTCCTGGTGTTGTCCATCTTGCACCCGTGGGTGTCCTTGACCTCCTGGCATTGGCCACCCTGCACCCATGGGTGTCCTTGACCTCCTGGTGTTGTCCATCTTGCACCCGTGGGTGTCCTTGACCTCCTGGCATTGGCCACCCTGCACCCATGGGTGTCCTTGACCTCCTGGTGTTGTCCATCTTGCACCCGTGGGTGTCCTTGACCTCCTGGCATTGGCCACCCTGCACCCATGGGTGTCCTTGACCTCCTGGTGTTGTCCATCTTGCACCCGTGGGTGTCCTTGACCTCCTGGCATTGGCCACCCTGCACCCATGGGTGTCCTTGACCTCCTGGTGTTGTCCATCTTGCACCCGTGGGTGTCCTTGACCTCCTGGCATTGGCCACCCTGCACCCATGGGTGTCCTTGACCTCCTGGTGTTGTCCATCTTGCACCCGTGGGTGTCCTTGACCTCCTGGCATTGGCCACCCTGCACCCATGGGTGTCCTTGACCTCCTGGTGTTGTCCATCTTGCACCCGTGGGTGTCCTTGACCTCCTGGCATTGGCCACCCTGCACCCATGGGTGTCCTTGACCTCCTGGTGTTGTCCATCTTGCACCCATGGGTGTCCTTGACCTCCTGGCATTGGCCACCCTGCACCCATGGGTGTCCTTGACCTCCTGGCGTCACCCACCCTCCACCTATGGGTGCTCTCCCCCACCCCCTCAGGTTTCGAGGGTGCCCTCTGCGAGCACAACGTGGACGACTGTTGGCCGGACCCGTGCCACCACGGGACGTGCCTGGACGGCGTCGCCAGCTTCTCCTGCGCCTGCGCCCCCGGCTTCACCGGCACCCGCTGCGAGCGCCAGCGGGACGAGTGCGCCAGCAGCCCCTGCCGCCACGGCGGGAAGTGCATCGACCGCGTCGACGCCTACCAGTGCAACTGCCCCCCCGGCACCACCGGTAGGGCCCAGGGTGGGGCTCCTCTGGGCATGGGGTGGGTGCTGGAGGCCATGTTGGGTCTCGTCTGAGCATGGGGTGGGTGCTGGAGACCATGTGGGGTCTCATCTGGGCATGGGGTGGGTGCTGTGGGTCTCCTCTAGGCGTGGGGTGGGTGCTGGAGGCCATGTTGGGTCTCATCTGGGCATGGGGTGGGTGCTGTGGGTCTCCTCTAGGCATGGGGTGGGTGCTGGAGGCCATGTGGGGTCTCATCCGGGCATGGGGTGGGTGCTGGAGACCATCTTGGGTCTCATCTGGGCATGGGGTGGGTGCTGTGGGTCTCCTCTAGGCATGGGGTGGGTGCTGGAGGCCATGTTGGGTCTCATCTGGGCAAGGGGTGGGTGCTGGGCATAGAATCGGGTCTCATGTGGGCATGGGGTGGGTGCTGGACTCGGTGTGGGGTCTTCTCTGGTCATAGGTTGGGTGCTGGAGGTGGTGTTGGGTCCCAGTTGGTCATGGGTTGGGTGCTGGAGGTGGTGTTGGGTCCCAGTTGGTCATGGGTTGGGTGCTTGAGGTGGTGATGGGTCCCAGTTGGTCATGGGTTGGGTGCTCGAGGTGGTGATGGGTCCCAGTTGGTCATGGGTTGGGTGCTGGAGGTGGTGATGGGTCCCAGTTGGTCATGGGTTGGGTGCTCAAGGTGGTGTTGGGTCCCAGTTGGTCATGGGTTGGGTGCTCGAGGTGGTGTTGGGTCCCAGTTGGTCATGGGTTGGGTGCTCGAGGTGGTGTTGGGTCCCAGTTGGTCATGGGTTGGGTGCTGGAGGTGATGATGGGTCCCAGTTGGTCATGGGTTGGGTGCTGGAGGTGATGATGGGTCCCAGTTGGTCATGGGTTGGGTGTTGGAGATGGTGTTGGGTCCCAGTTGGTCATGGGTTGGGTGCTCGAGGTGGTGATGGGTCCCAGTTGGTCATGGGTTGGGTGCTGGAGGTGGTGATGGGTCTTTCTGGGCATGAAGTGGGTGCTGGGTGTGGCCTTGTGTCCCATCAGGCCATGGGGTGGGTGCCACCACAGGGTCCTCACTGGGTGCCACCACATCCCACGTGCCCACGGGCCAGGAAGGGGGTTGGTGGGACGCCCCACCTGGGCGACTCGACCCTTCACCCCAGGGTGCCCCGGCCAGTCATGGGGTGGGTGCTGAGGTCGGGCCACCCTTGGGTGCCAGGTGTCAACTGCGAGGTGAACCCCGACGACTGCGCCAGCGACCCCTGCGCCCACGGCACCTGCCACGACGGCCTCGACCGCTACGACTGCGTCTGCCAGCCCGGCTTCACCGGTGGGTGCCCATGGGTGCTCCCATGGGTGCTGGGAGGTCTTGGTGCCCACTGGGTGCTCCCATGGGTGCTGGGGTCCTTGGTGCCCACTGGGTGCTCCCATGGGTGCTGGGAGGTCTTGGTGCCCACTGGGTGCTCCCATGGGTGCTGGGAGGTCTTGGTGCCCACTGGGTGCTCCCATGGGTGCTGGGGTCCTTGGTGCCCACTGGGTGTTCCCATGGGTGCTGGGAGGTCTTGGTGCCCACTGGGTGTTCCCATGGGTGCTGGGAGGTCTTGGTGCCCACTGGGTGCTCCCATGGGTGCTGGGAGGTCCTTGGTGCCCACTGGGTGCTCCCATGGGTGCTGGGAGGTCTTGGTGCCCACTGGGTGCTCCCATGGGTGCTGCGAGGCCTTGGTGCCCACTGGGTGCTCCCATGGGTGCTGGGAGGTCCTTGGTGCCCACTGGGTGCTCCCATGGGTGCTGGGGTCCTTGGTGCCCACTGGGTGCTCCCATGGGTGCTGGGAGGTCCTTGGTGCCCCCTGGGTGCTCCCATGGGTGCTGGGAGGTCCTTGGTGCCCCCTGGGTGCTCCCATGGGTGCTGGGGTCCTTGCTGTCTGTTTGGGTGTTGGTGTGGGTGTTGCCCGTGTTGGGTGCCCCACTGATGACCCATGTTGGGTGCCCCACTGACCACCCCTGACGGCTGCTCCTGTTGGGTGCTCTTGTTGGGTGCCCCCCGTTGACCACCTCTGTTGGGTGCCCGCGTCGATCCCCCGTGTTGGGTCCCTCTATCCATCACCCACACTCGGTGCCCTTCTTGGGTGCCCCTGTTGACTACCCCAGTTGGGTGCCCACCCGGGTGCCCCACCCTAAACCCCACCCCCCTCCATGCACCCCCACCCACCCACCCAGGTCCCCGTTGCGACGTGGAGATCAACGAATGCGCCTCCAACCCCTGCCACGAGGGTGGCACCTGCGTGGACGGCGCCAACGGCTTCACCTGCCTCTGCCCGCCGGGCACCCGCGACGCCCAGTGTCGCCCCAGCACCCAACCCTGCCGCAGCAGCCCCTGCGCCCACGGCACCTGCCGCGACCACGGCGACGGGTGAGCACCCATTGGGTGCTGGGGGCGGGTGGGAGGTGGGCTGGGAGGGGGCCTGCAGGGAGTCTGGGGGTGCCCATGGGGGTGCCCATGGGTGCCCGTGGGTGTCTGGGGGTGCCCATGGGTATCTATGGGTGCTCGAACTGGAGGTTCTGGGGTGCCTGAGAATGTCTGTGGGTGCTGATGGGTGCTCTGGGTACCTTGGGGGGTGCCCGTGGGGGTGTCTGGGGGTGCCCATGGGTGCCCGGGGGTGTTTGGGGGTGCCCATGGGGGTGTCTATGGGTGCCCATGGATATCTATGGGTGCTCAAATTGGGGGTTCTGGGGTGCCTGAGGATGTCTGGGGGTGCTCTGGGTGCCTTGGGGGGTGCCCAAGGATGTCCATGGGTGCCCATGGGTGTCTGGGGGTGCCCATGGGTGCCCGAGGGTGTCTGGGGGTGCCCGAGGGTGTCTGGGGGGGCACCCAAGGGTGTTTGGGGGGTGCCTGAGGGTGCCCACGGATACCTGGGGGGCTGGCAGGGAGCACCCTTGGGTGCCCAGCACCCATCCTGAGTGTGTGTCCCCCCCCCCACAGGTTCACCTGCGAGTGCCAGCCGGGCTGGGGGGGTCCCACGTGCGCCCGCAGGGAGGACCCCTGCGCCCCCCGGCCCTGCCGCCACGGGGGCACCTGCACCCCCCTGGGGGGGGGGTACCGCTGCTCCTGCCGCCCCGGATACCGGGGTACGGCCCCCGGGGACACCCCCTGCTCTGGGGACACCCTGGGGTCCCCTGCCCACCCTGGGGACACCCTGCCCACCCTGGGGACAGCCTGGTGACACCCTGGGGACCCTCTGCCCACCCTGGGGACCCTCCGCCCACCTTGGTGACACCCTGGGGACCCTCTGCCCTCCCTGGGGACCCTCTGCCCACCCTGGGGACCCTCTGCCCACCTTGGTGACACCCTGGGGACCCTCTGCCCACCCTGGGGACCCTCCACCCACCTTGGTGACACCCTGGGGACCCCCTGCCCACCCTGGGGACCCTCCGCCCACCTTGGTGACACCCTGGGGACCCCCTGCCCACCCTGGGGACCCTCCGCCCACCTTGGTGACACCCTGGGGACCCTCTGCCCACACTGGGGACAGCCTGGTGTCACCCTGGGGACCCCCTGCCCACACTGGGGACCCTCCGCCCACCTTGGTGACACCCTGGGGACCCTCTGCCCACCCTGGGGACCCTCCGCCCACCTTGGTGACACCCTGGGGACCCCCTTCCCACCCTGGCGACACTCTGGGGACCCTCTGGGGACCCCCTGCCCACCCTAGCGACACCCTGGTGTCACCCTTAGGACCCTCTGCCCATCTGGGAACACCCTGGGGACCTCCTGGGGATCCCCTGCCACGTCCCCCATTGTCCCCATGTCCCCACCACGCCCTCACCCCCATCCCCGTGTCCCCACCCAGGGTGACACGTGTGTGTGTCCCCCCCCCGCAGGCACCCAGTGCCAGGTGGAGGTGGACGAATGCGCCTCGGGGCCGTGTCACCACGGGGGGACCTGCCTGGACGGCGCCGGCACCTACCGCTGCCTCTGCGCCCCGCCCTTCACGGGTGGGCACCCATGGGTGCTGGGGGGCTCTGGGGGTGGGGGGGACGCCTCTGCGCCCCGCCCTTCACGGGTGGGCACCCATGGGTGCTGGGTGACGTACCTGGTGGCTTTGTCTCATGTCCTGATGGGTGCCACCATTCTGGGTGCCTTGATGGGTGCCACCGTGCCAGGCACCCAGTGGCGGTCATGACCTCATGGGTGCCACCATGTTGGGTGCCCATGGTGGCAGTACCCTCATGGGTGCCACCATGCCAGGCACCTGGTGGTGGCCATGTCTTGATGGGTGTCACCACACTGGGTGCGCCAACGGGTGCCACCAGACTGAGTGTCCCCGTGGTGGCCACGTCATCATGGGTGCCACCACATTGGGTGCCCAGTGGTGGCCATACCCTCATGGGTGCCACCATGCCAGGCACCCAGTGGTGGCCATGTCTTGATGGGTGCCACCGCGCTGGGTGTCCCCATGGTGGCCATGTCCTCATGGGTGCCACCATGCCAGGCACCCAATGGTGGCCATGTCCTGATGGGTGCCACCACATTGGGTGCCCAGTGGTGGCCATACCCTCACGGGTGCCACCACGCTGGGTGTCCCCATGGTGGCCACGTCCTTCTGGGTGCCCCCCTGCCTGTCACCCAGGGGGGTGCCGATGCCTGACGGGGTCCCCGGGCGCAGGGCGGGCGTGCGAGGTGACGCTGGCTCCCTGCTCCCCCAACCCGTGTGACAACGGCGGCGTCTGTGTCCCCACCCCCGACTACGGGGCCTTCACCTGCCGCTGCCCCCCCGGCTGGCAAGGTACCCGCACCCCAGGGTGCCCCCCCACCCCCGCGCACCCACCTCCACCGTCACAGTGACCTTGACCCTCCTCCCTCCGGGCACCCTGATCGCCCACCCCCCTTGAGCACCCTGACACCCCTGAGCACCCTGACCCCCCCCATGTCACCCAACCCCCCCCCAGTGCATCCTGACCCCCCCCATGTCACCCAAACCCCCCTTGGGGCACCCTGACCCCCCCCGGTGCACCTTGACCCCCCCCATGTCACCCAAACCCCCCTGGTGCACCCTGACCCCCCCCATGTCACCCAAACTCCCCCCTTGGGCACCCTGACCCCCCCCCACCATGTCACCCAAACCCCCCCTTGGGCACCCTGACCCCCCCCGGGGCACCCTGACCCCCCCCATGTCACCCCAACACCCTCCCTGGGCACCCTGACCCCCCCTGGGGCACACTGACCCCCCCCCTTGGAGCACCCTGACCCCCCCCATGTCACCCAAACCCCCCCTTGGGCACCCTGACCCCCCCCATGTCACCCCAACACCCTCCCTGGGCACCCTGACCCCCCCTGGGGCACACTGACCCCCCCCCTTGGAGCACCCTGACCCCCCCCATGTCACCCAAACCCCCCCTTGGGCACCCTGACCCCCCCCATGTCACCCCAACACCCTCCCTGGGCACCCTGACACCCCCCCCATGTCACCCAAACCCCCCCTTGGGCACCCTGACCCCCCCTTGGGGCACCCTGACCCCCCCCGGGGCACCCTGACCCCCCCTTGCCCCCCAGGCGAGCGGTGCCGGGAGGACGTGGATGAGTGCGGGCAGAGCCCCTGCCTGCACGGGGGGGTCTGCGCCAACCACCCCGGCACCTTTGGGTGCCTCTGCCCCCGCGGCTACGGGGGGGCCACCTGCCAGCACGACCTCGATGACTGTCACCCCGGTGAGGGGACACGGGGACAGCGGGGGGGGGACAGGGGTGCTGGGGGGGCACCGGGGGAGGGGAAAATGGCGGGGGGGGGAACTGGGGGCACTGGTGGGGAGACACGGGGGGGGGTGATGGGGAAACTGGGGGGGGACACTGAGAGGGGGACGTTGGGGACACTGGAGGAACTGGGGACACTGGGACAGGGGTGCTGGGGGGACTGGGGACAGTGGGAGGGGAAACTGGGGGCACTGGTGGGGAGACACGGGGAGCACTGGGGAAACTGGGGGGGGGGACACTGGGGGGGGACACTGAGAGGGGGACGTTGGGGACACTGGAGGAACTGGGGACACTGGGACACGGCAAGGAGAGGGGTGCTGGGGGACACTGGGGACACTGGGACAGGGGTGCTGGGGGGACTGGGGACAGTGGGAGGGGAAACTGGGGGCACTGGTGGGGAGACACGGGGAGCACTGGGGAAACTGGGGGGGGGACACTGAGAGGGGGACGTTGGGGACACTGGGGACACTGGGACAGGGAAGCTGGAGGGACTGGGGACACTGGGACATGGGGGACGGGGGTGCTGGGCAGACTGGGGACAGTGGGTGGGGGGAAACGGGTGGGAAACTGGGGACACTGAGAAGGGGACACTGGGGAAACTGGGGCAACTGGAGACACTGGGATGTGACAAGGACAGGGCTACTGGGGGGACTGGGGACACTGGGACATGGATGCTGGGAGGCTCAGGAGGTGGGGGGCCACCAAGACTCCGGGGGGGGCACCGAGCCTCGGAGGGGGACACTGAGGGGCTTGGGGACAGCTGGGGGGGCCACCAAGACTCTGAGGGGGGGCATTGAGGGACTTGGGGACAGCTGGGGGGGCCACCAAGACTCTGGGGGGGGCATTGAGGGGCTTGGGGACAGCTGGGGGGGCCACCAAGACTCGGGGGGGGCATTGAGGGACTTGGGGACAGCTGGGGGGGCCACCAAGACTCGGGGGGGGCATTGAGGGACTTGGGGACAGCTGGGGGGGCCACCAAGACTCTGAGGGACATTGAGGCTCTTGGGGACACCAGGGGGGGCTGGGGGGGCCACCAAGTCTCTGGGGGGGGGCATTGAGGTGCTTGGGGACACCAGGGGGGGCCACCAGGGGGGGCCACCAAGACTCTGGGGGGCATTGGGGTGCTTGGGGACACCAGGGGGGGCCACCAAGACTCTGGGGGGCATTGAGGGGCTTGGGGACACCAGGGGGGGCCACCAAGTCTCTGGGGGGGGCATTGAGGCGCTTGGGGACACCAGGGGGGGCCACCAAGACTCTGGGGGGCATTGAGGGGCTTGGGGACACCAGGGGGGGCCACCAAGACTCTGGGGGGCATTGAGGGGCTTGGGGACACCAGGGGGGGCCACCAGGGGGGGCCACCAAGTCTCTGGGGGGGGCATTGAGGCGCTTGGGGACACCAGGGGGGGCCACCAAGTCTCTGGGGGGGGCATTGAGGGACTTGGGGACAGCTGGGGGGGCCACCAAGACTCTGAGGGACATTGAGGCTCTTGGGGACACCAGGGGGTGCTGGGGGGGCCATCAAGACTCTGGGGGACATTGAGGGGCTTGGGAACACCGGGGGGGCCACCAAGTCTCTGGGGGGGGCATTGAGGCGCTTGGGGACACCAGGGGGGGCCACCAAGGCTCGGGGGGGGCCACAAAGTCTCTGGGGGACATTGAGGCGCTTGGGGACCTCAGGGGGGGCCTGGGCACAGTGGGGGGGCTGCCATGGTGACCCCCCGGGGGTGTGTGTGTGTGTGTGTCCCCCCCCCCAGACCCGTGCCTGAACGGGGGCACCTGCCGGGACGGGGTGGGGACCTTCTCGTGCACTTGCCCCCCCGGCTGGGGCGGCCCCCGCTGCGGCGCGGAGGAGGACGAGTGCGGGAGCCGGCCCTGCCGCAACGGCGGCACCTGCAGCGACCACGTCAACGGCTTCACCTGCGCCTGCCCCCCCGGCTGGGGCGGCCCCCGCTGCCAGCACGACACCCCCGACTGCACCCACAGGTACCCCCGGGGCCACCGGCGCCCACCGGCGCCCACGGGTCGCCCCAAGGCGACGCGATGGCCCCCCACGGGCGTGGGAATGGCTCGGCACCCTCGGGTGGCGCCGAGGCTGGCCGTGCCCGTGTGATGTGGCCCCCCCCCCCCCGTCTGTGTCTGGAGGCGGCAGCACCCGTGGGTGCCCTTGGACCCCCCACCAGCACCCGTGGGTGCCCTTGGACCCCCCCACCAGCACCCCTGGGTGCCCTTGGACCCCCGTAACCCCCTTCGCACCCCACCAGCACCCATGGGTGCCCTTGGACCCCCATAACCCCCTTCTCCACCCCACCAGCACCCCTGGGTGCCCTTGGACCCCCCACCAGCACCCATGGGTGCCCTTGGACCCCCGTAACCCCCTTCGCACCCCACCAGCACCCATGGGTGCCCGTGGACCCCCGTAACCCCCTTCTCCACCCCACCAGCACCCATGGGTGCCCTTGGACCCCCCACCAGCACCCCTGGGTGCCCTTGGACCCCCGTAACCCCCTTCGCACCCCACCAGCACCCATGGGTGCCCGTGGACCCCCGTAACCCCCTTCTCCACCCCACCAGCACCCATGGGTGCCCTTGGACCCCCCACCAGCACCCCTGGGTGCCCTTGGACCCCCGTAACCCCCTTCGCACCCCACCAGCACCCATGGGTGCCCTTGGACCCCCCACCAGCACCCATGGGTGCCCTTGGACCCCCATAACCCCCTTCTCCACCCCACCAGCACCCCTGGGTGCCCTTGGACCCCCGTAACCCCCTTCTCCACCCCACCAGCACCCATGGGTGCCCTTGGACCCCCCACCAGCACCCCTGGGTGCCCTTGGACCCCATAACCCCCTTCTCCACCCCACCAGCACCCATGGGTGCCCTTGGACCCCCCCACCAGCACCCCTGGGTGCCCTTGGACCCCCGTAACCCCCTTCTCCACCCCACCAGCACCCATGGGTGCCCGTGGACCCCCGTAACCCCCTTCTCCACCCCACCAGCACCCATGGGTGCCCTTGGACCCCCCCACCAGCACCCCTGGGTGCCCTTGGACCCCCCACCAGCACCCCTGGGTGCCCTTGGACCCCCATAACCCCCTTCGCACCCCACCAGCACCCATGGGTGCCCTTGGGACCCCCCACCAGCACCCCTGGGTGTCACGGGGGCACCCATGGGTGCTGAGCCCCCTCTGCGCGTGTGTCCCCCCCCCAGCTCCTGCTTCAACGGGGCACCTGCATCGAGGGCGTCGCCTCCTTCTCGTGCCGCTGCCCCCCGGGTTCTGGGGCGCCCACTGCCAGCACCCACCCGATGGGTGCCGGGGGCAGCCCTGCCTGCAGGGGGGCACCTGCGTCACCGCGGGGGACACCTTCCGCTGCCTCTGCCCCCCGGGGTACACCGGCACCCAGTGCCAGGTGAGGGGGGCACCCATGGGTGCTGGGCGGGGGGGGGCACCCTGCACCCACCCACCGTGAGTCCCCGGGGCTTTGGGCACCCGTGGACCCGGGCGCCCCTTTCCCTCTGTGATCTGGGGGTCACAGCACCCATCAACCTGGGCACCCCCCGACACCCCCCCCTAACCCCCCCCCCCCCCGACACTCTCTGACGTCCCCCCGGGCCCCCCCTGACCCCCACCCACACCCCCGGCCCCCCCAAGCCCCCCCTCAAATCCCCTTTGCCCCCCCCCCGGGCCCCCCCTGATTCCCCTTTGACTCCCCCCGACCCCCCCAAACCCACTTTGACCCCCCCCTGACCCCCCCAAATCCCCTTTGCCCCCTCCCCCGACCCCCCTGACCCCCCCAAATCCCCTTTGCCCCCCCCCGAACCCCCCCAAATCCCCTTTGATCCCCCAACCCCCCTGACCCCCCCAAATCCCCTTTGCTCCCCCCCCGTATCCCCCTGACCCCCCAAATCCCCTCTGACCCCCCCCCCCCGGACCCCCCTGACCCCCCCGGCCCCCCAGAGCACCCAGGACCTGTGCCGGGGGGGTCCCTGCCTGCACGGGGGCCGGTGCCTGCAAACGGGGGGGCACCGTGTCCTGCCTGTGCCCCCCCCCTGGACCGGCAGCGCCTGCGACGTCCCCAACGTCACCTGCGCACCGCCGCCGCCCAGCGAGGTCAGCGCCCGGCACTGGGGGCACTGGGAGGACTGGGAGGGCCGCGTTCCTTCCCAGTTTGGGGGACTGGGGGCACTGGGAGGACTGGGAGGGCCGCGTTCCTTCCCAGTTTGGGGGACTGGGGGCACTGGGAGGACTGGGAGGGCCGCGTTCCTTCCCAGTTTGGGGGACTGGGGGCACTGGGAGGACTGGGAGGGCGCGTTCCTTCCCAGTTTGGGGACTGGGGGCACTGGGAGGACTGGGAGGGCCGCGTTCCTTCCCAGTTTGGGGACTGGGGCACTGGGAGGACTGGGAGGGCCGCGTTCCTTCCCAGTTTGGGGACTGAGGGCACTGGGAGGACTGGGAGGGCCGCGTTCCTTCCCAGTTTGGGGACTGGGGGCACTGGGAGGACTGGGAGGGCCGCGTTCCTTCCCAGTTTGGGGACTGGGGGCACTGGGAGGACTGGGAGGGCCGCGTTCCTTCCCAGTTTGGGGACTGGGGGCACTGGGAGGACTGGGAGGGCCGCGTTCCTTCCCAGTTTGGGGACTGAGGGCACTGGGAGGACTGGGAGGGCCACGTTCCTTCCCAGTTTGGGGACTGGGGGCACTGGGAGGACTGGGAGGGCCGCGTTCCTTCCCAGTTTGGGGACTGGGGGCACTGGGAGGACTGGGAGGGCCGCGTTCCTTCCCAGTTTGGGGACTGGGGGCACTGGGAGGACTGGGAGGGCCGCGTTCCTTCCCAGTTTGGGGACTGGGGGCACTGGGAGGACTGGAAGGGCCGCGTTCCTTCCCAGTTTGGGGACTGGGGGCACTGGGAGGACTGGGAGGGCTGCGTTGCTTCCCAGTTTGGGGGACTGGGAGAGGACTTAGGAGCCCAGACATGTGACTGCCCTCCCAGTTTGGTTACTGGGTGTACTGGGAGGGTGCTCAGAAGCCCAGACACCTTTCTGCCCTCCCAGTTTGGTTACTGGGTGTACTGGGAGGGTGCTCAGAAGCCCAGACACCTGACTGTCCTCCCAGTTTGGTTACTGGGTGTACTGGGAGGATGCTCAGAAGCCCAGACACCTTTCTGCCCTCCCAGTTTGGTTACTGGGTGTACTGGGAGGGTGCTCAGAAGCCCAGACACCTGACTGCCCTCCCAGTTTGGTTACTGGGTGTACTGGGAGGATGCTCAGAAGCCCAGACACGTGACTGCCCTCCCAGTTTGGTTACTGGGTGTACTGGGAGGGTGCTCAGAAGCCCAGACACCTTTCTGCCCTCCCAGTTTGGTTACTGGGTGTACTGGGAGGGTGCTCAGAAGCCCAGACACCTGACTGCCCTCCCAGTTTGGTTACTGGGTGTACTGGGAGGGTGCTCAGAAGCCCAGACACCGGGTTGTCCCCCCAGTTTGGGGCACTGGGCAGACTGGGCCCCCCCCGGGTGTGCTCCCCGGGTGCTGCCCCTCCCGCCCCAGTCTGCCCCCGGCCCTGACACGTGTGTGTGTGTGTGTGTCCCCGTGTCCCCCCCGTGTCCCCCCCAGGTGTCCCCCTGTCCCAGCTGTGCCACGGCCGCGGGCGCTGCGTGGGGGTGCCGGGGGGGGGGCACCGCTGCCTCTGCCCCCAGGGCTACGGGGGCTCCTACTGCCAGACCCCCCCCGACCGCTGCCAGCCCAACCCCTGCCTGCACGGCGCCGCCTGCCGCAGCTACGGGGGGGGCTACGAGTGCGAGGTGGGTGACACCCCAACCCCCCCCCCCCCCCCATGGGTGTCCCCTGGGAGATGGGAGGGAGTGGGGGGGGGGGTGTGGCGGAGAGGGATTGGGGGTGCTCACCCGGGCTGGTTCTGATGGGGGACAGCGGCACCCATGGGTGTAAGGAGGCTGCACCCCAGTCTCTGCCGGGGTGAGGGCGCCCATGGGTGCCCATCTTACCCCTCGAGGTGCCAAGGGTGGCATCGCGCTTGGGTGGGGGGGTCCCTTGGGTGGGGGGTGCCTCTGTCCTGGACCACCCATGGGTGCTCTCCTGACCCACCCACTGCTTTTGGGGCTCAGATGAGATTTTTGGGGTGCCAGGGCATCTCCCTATGCTGGGGGCACCCATGGGTGCCTGTGTCACCCTTCCCATCACCGAGGGTGACATTGCCCTTGGGTGGGGGGGTCCCTTGGGTGGGGGGTCCCTTGGGTGATGGGTGCCTTGGGTGATGGGTGCTCTCCTGACCCACCCACTGCTTTTGGGGCTCAGATGAGATTTTTGGGGTGCCAGGGCATCTTCCTATGGTTGAGAGCACCCATGGGTGCCTGTGTCACCCCTCCCATCACCGAGGGTGGCATCGCCCTTGGGTGGGGGGTCCCTTGGGTGATGGGTGCCTCTGTCCTGGACCACCCATGGGTGCTCCCCCTTCCCAACCACAGCATTTAGGGCTCAGAGACTCTTTTGGGGGTGCCTGCCCCCCCTTGTCCTGTGCCCCTGGAGGTCGGGGTGGTGGCACAGGGGTGCTGGGGCACCCATGGGTGCTGTCCCCGCAGTGCCCGCCGGGCTACGTGGGCCACCAGTGCCAGCTGGAGGTGGACGAGTGCCAGTCCCGGCCCTGCCAGAACGGGGGCACCTGCCTCGACCTCGTGGGCCGCTACCTCTGCTCCTGCCCCCCCGGCACCCTGGGTGGGTGCTTGGGGACCCTCGGGGACATGGGGACCCCGGACGTGGCCCACGGTGGAGTGGGTGGTGGGAAGGGGCCCCGTGTCCCCTTGACCTTGGGTGCCGGTGGGAAGGGACCCCCGTGTCCCCTTGACCTTGGGTGCGGGTGGGAAGGGGCCCCCATGTCCCCCTGACCTTGGGTGCCGGTGGGAAGGGGCCCCCGTGTCCCCTTGACCTTGGGTGCCGGTGGGAAGGGACCCCCGTGTCCCCCTTGACCTTGGGTGCCGGTGGGAAGGGACCCCCGTGTCCCCATGGTGTCACCCACCAGGGTCCCCATGTCCCCACCCCAGGGTGCCCATGCACTGGGTCCCCTCCCCAATTCCTGTCACCCACCAAGGTCCCCACGCCCCCACCCCACAGTGACACCCATCAGTGCGTGTGTGTGTGTGTGTCCCCCACCCAGGGTGACCCCCCCACGATGTCCCCGTCCCCACAGGGGTCCTGTGCGAGATCAACGAGGACGACTGTGCCCCCCCCGCCGGCACCCAGGCACCCAAGTGCCTCCACAACGGGACGTGCGTGGACGGGGTGGGGGGGTTCTCCTGCGCCTGCCCCCCCGGGTACACGGGCGCCCGCTGCGAGGGGGACATCAACGAGTGTCACAGCCGGCCCTGCCACCCCCCCGGCACCCGCGCCTGCGTCCAGGGCGCCAACGCCTTCCGCTGCCTCTGCCTGCCCGGCTTCACCGGTGGGTGCTGGGGGGGGCAAGGGGTGCTGGGGGGGGCAAGGGGTGCTGGGGGGGTGTCAGGAGGGGTAAGGGGGGGACAGGAGGTGCTGGGGGGGGACAGAGGGGACAAGGGGTGCTGGGTGCCAACACCTTCCGTGTCCCCTGCCAGTCTGGCTTCACCGGTGGGTGCTGGGGGGGGGAAAGGGGTGCTGGGGGGGGGGCAATGGGTGCCAGGGGGGTGTCAGGAGGGGTAAGGGGGGGACAGGAGGTGCTGGGGGGGGGACAGAGGGGACAAGGGGTGCTGGGTGCCAACACCTTCCGTGTCCCCTGCCAGTCTGGCTTCACCAGTGGGTGCTGGGGGGGGGAAAGGGGTGCTGGGGGGGGGCAATGGGTGCCAGGGGGGTGTCAGGAGGGGTAAGGGGGGGACAGGAGGTGCTGGGGGGGGACAGAGGGGACAAGGGGTGCTGGGTGCCAACACCTTCCGTGTCCCCTGCCAGTCTGGCTTCACCGGTGGGTGCTGGGGGGGGCAAGGGGTGCTGGGGGGGGCAAGGGGTGCTGGGGGGGTGTCAGGAGGGGTAAGGGGGGGACAGGAGGTGCTGGGGGGGGGACAGAGGGGACAAGGGGTGCTGGGTGCCAACACCTTCCGTGTCCCCTGCCAGTCTGGCTTCACCGGTGGGTGCTGGGGGGGGGAAAGGGGTGCTGGGGGGGGGCAATGGGTGCCAGGGGGGTGTCAGGAGGGGTAAGGGGGGGACAGGAGGTGCTGGGGGGGGACAGAGGGGACAAGGGGTGCTGGGTGCCAACACCTTCCGTGTCCCCTGCCAGTCTGGCTTCACCGGTGGGTGCTGGGAGGTGTCAGGGGGGGTAATGGGACGTGGGGGGGTGCCGGGGGGGGGTTCAGGGGGTGCCAGGGCGGGCAGGGGCCTGTGGGGGGGGGGTGCTGGGTGCCCACTACCAGCCTTGTTTCCCCAGTGGGTGCTGCCAGGGGGGGTTTATGGGTGCTGGGGGGGGTGCCAGGGTGGGTAGGAGGTTTGGGGGGGGGGGGGGGGGGCAGGGTCAGGGTGCCAGTGCAGGCAGAGGCCAGGCAGGGCGACTGGCACCTCGTGGAGGTGGGGGGGGGTAGGTGTGAGGGGGGGGTGTCTGTCCCCTCTCCCCTGACCCCCCCCCCCCCGTGTGTGTGTCCCCCCCCCAGGCCAGCGGTGCCAGAGCCTGGTGAACCCCTGCCAGTCCCTGCCCTGCCGCCACGGCGGGCGCTGCCAGCCCGAGCCCGGCTCCCCCCGCGGCTACGCCTGTCGCTGCCCCCCCGTGAGTGTGGGCACCCCCCCAACCCCCCCCCAACCCCCTGAGTGGGCCTCGGGGCGGGGGGGGCACAAGGGGGGGGCACGGGGCTGGGGTTGGGGGTGCTGCAGGGAGCTATAGGGTGGGCAAGGGGCTGGGGGGGGGGGCTGGGTACTGTGGGGTGCTGTAGGGTGCTGGGGGGGGTGCTGGGGGGCGCTATAGGGTGCTATAGGGTGAGCAGGGGGCTGGGGGGGGGCTCTGGGTGCCATGGGGTGCTGTAGGGTGCTGGGGGGCTGCTGGGGGGTGATACAGGGTGCTAGAGGGTGGGCAGGGGGCTGCGTGCACCCAGTGCTATGGGGGGGGGGGGTGTGCTGGGGGGGGGGACCATAGGGCGGGCAGGGCTCTGGGAGGGTGCTGGGTGCTATGGGGTGCTATGGGGTGGGCAGGGGGCTGGGTGCTATGGAGCGCTGAGGGGGGGGCTATAGGGTGGGCAGGGGTCTGGGGGGGTGCTGCGTGCTATGGGGCGCTGGGGGGGTGCTGGGGGGGGCTATAGGGTGGGCAGGGGTCTGGGTGCACCCATTGCTATGACGGGGGGTGCTATGGGGCAGCACAGGGCGGGGCGGGGGGGGGGGCGGCTGGCTGCCCATCACCCCCACACCTTGGGTGCCCCCCCCCACCCCTGACACCCTGCCCCCTTCTTTCCTCCCATTCCTGCCCCCCAGGGTTTCGGTGGCCCCCACTGCGAGACCCCCCCCCTCTCCTGCCTGGACTTCGCCTGCGCCAACGGCGGGAGCTGCCTCCCCTCCCCCGCCGGCCCCCGCTGCCGCTGCCCCCCCGGCTTCGGGGGCCCCCAGTGCCACCCCCCCGAGGCCACTAACGTCACCTGCCCCCCCGACGCCTGCCTCCACGGGGGCACCTGCGTCCCGTCAGCCCGCCCCCCCTTCACCCGCTGCCTCTGCCCCACGGGTTTCGGGGGTCCCCGATGTCAAGAGGGTCCCCAACTGCTCCCCCCCCCCGAAATGACCTGCGAGGGGGAGTGCGGGGGGAAAGCGGGGGACGGGGTTTGTCACCGGGAGTGTAACACCCCCGGGTGCCAGTGGGACGGGGGGGACTGTTCCCTCTTGGTGGGGGACCCCTGGGGACACTGCGGGGTCCCCGAGTGTCCCCCCCTCTTCAACAACAGCCGCTGCGACCGGGGCTGCGACAGCCCCCACTGCCTCTACGACAACTTCGACTGCCGCCCCCCCCACCGGGCCTGCAAGTGAGTGTCCCCACGGGCCACCCCCTGTCCCCAGGGGTCACCCACTGTCACTGTGGGTCACCCCCTGTCCCCACGGGCCACCTCCTGTCCCCAGGGGTCACCCACTGTCACTGTGGGTCACCTCCTGTCCCCAGGGGCCACCTCCTGTCCCCACAGGCCACCTCCTGTCCCCAGGGGCTACCTCCTGTCCCCATGGGCCACCTCCTGTCCCCAGGAGTCACCCACTGTCACTGTGGGCCACCTCCTGTCCCCACAGGTCACCCCCTATCCCCACGGGCCACCCCCAGTCCCCAGGGGTCACCCACTGTCCCCATGGGTCACCTCCTGTCCCCACAAGCCAACTCCTGTCCCCAGGGGCTACCTCCTGTCCCCAGGGGCCACCCTGTCCCCATGGGTCACGCACTGTCCCCATCAGTCACCCCATGTCCCCATCTCACCCCCACGTCCCCCCATGTGTCCCCATGTCCCCCACGTCCCCATCTCCCCCCCACATCCCCCTCAAGCCCCCTTGTCCCCCACGTCCCCATCTCCCCCCCCACGTCCCCATCTCCCCCCCACATCCCCCTCAAGCCCCCTTGTCCCCCACGTCCCCATCTCCCACCCACGTCCCCGTGTGCCCCCCATGTCCCCCCCCCCACCTCGGCGCCTCCCCCCAGCCCTGTCTACGAGCAGTACTGCTCCGACCACTTCGCCGACGGCCGCTGCGACCAAGGCTGCAACAGCGAGGAGTGTGGCTGGGACGGGCTGGATTGTGCCCAGGAGGTCCCCGAGGCGCTGGCCCGGGGGGTGCTGGTGGTCACCGTCCTGCTGCCCCCCGAGGAGCTGCGCCGGAGCAGCGCCGCCTTCCTCCAGCGGCTCAGCGCCATCCTGCGCACGTCCCTGCGCTTCCGCCTGGATCCCGACGGCAACTACATGATCCAGCCCTACTACCGGCCCCAGCGCCTGCGGAGGAGGGAGGTGGCCCCCGAGGTCATCGGGTGAGGGGCAGGGTGGGGGGGTGGGGGGGGGGATGGGGGGGGGATGGGGGATGGTGGGGATGGGGGATGAGGGATGGGGATGGGTCAGGGGGACGTGGGGTGATGGTGGAGGGGGATGTGGGATGGGGGACGTGGGACGTGGGATGGGGACGTGGGGACGGGTCAGGGGGACGTGGGGGACGTGGGGTGGGTCAGGGGGACGTGGGGGATGTGGGGACAGGTCAGGGGGACGTGTGGGACGTGGGATGGGTCAGGGGGACGTGGGGTGATGGTGGAGGGGGATGTGGGATGGGGGACGTGGGACGTGGGATGGGGACGTGGGACGGGTCAGAGGGACGTGGGGGACGTGGGGTGGGTCAGGGGGACGTGGGGTGATGGTGGAGGGGGACATGGGATGGGGGACGTGGGACGTGGGATGGGGACGTGGGGACGGGTCGGGGGGACGTGGGATGGGGGACGTGGGATGGATCAAGGGGATGTGGGGGACGTGGGACGTGTCAGGGGGACGTGGGGTGATGGTGGAGGGGGACGTGGGATGGGGACATGGGATGGGTCAGGGGGACGTGGGGGATGTGGGGACAGGTCAGGGGGACGTGGGGGACGTGGGACGGGTCAGGGGGACGTGGGGTGATGGTGGAGGGGGACATGGGATGGGGGACGTGGGACGTGGGATGGGGACATGGGATGGGTCAGGGGGACGTGGGGGACGTGGGATGGGAACATGCGGGGGGTGCTGGTGATGGACACAGGATGGGGGGGACACGAGATGGGGACATGGGGGACATGAGATGGGGACGGGTCAGGGGGACGTGGGGGACGTGGGGTGATGGTGGAGGGGGACATCATGGGGGGGATGGACATGGGGTGGAGGTGTTGGGGGACATGGGATGGGGGGACATCAGATGGGGACATGGGGACATGGGAAGGTGGTGCTGGGGGACGTGGGGCAGAAGGTCATGGGTGCCCGTGACTTGTGGGACCATGGGTGTGACATGGGTGCCGTGGGTCATGGGGTAAAGGGTGCTGGGTGTCTTGGGTCACGTGACAAGGGTGCCGTGGGTCGGGGGTCATAGGGCCATGGCTGTTGGGTGCTATAAGCCACGAGCCCATTGGCTACCTGGGGTCACGGGACCACGAGCGCCACGGTCTCTGGGTGCCACGGAGCCGTGGGTCCCCCGTGTCCCCCTGACCCCCGCGGGGTCGCCCCGGCAGCTCGGTGGTGACGCTGGAGATCGACAACCGCTTGTGCGCACAAGCGTCCGGCAAGTGCTTCCCCGACACCCGCAGCGCCGCCGACTACCTGGCCGCCCTCTCGGCGCTGGAGCGTCTCCAGTTCCCCTACCCCATCCAGGCCGTGCGCGGTGAGCGGCCACCCGGGGCCTCGGGGACAAGGTCCCCACGCGGGAGGAGGTGGCCCCCACGTTGTTCTGAGATCCTCCATGGGCTTGGTGCTTCCATGGTGGCACCACCGCGGTGAGATCCTCCATGGCACCTCCATGGTGGCACCACCATGACAGTGTCCCCAGCTTATGGGTGCCACCACCATGATGAGATCCTCCGTGGTCTTGACCTCTCCATGGTGGCACCACCGTGATGAGATCCTCCGTGGTCATGGTGCCTCCGTGGTGGCACCACAAGATCCTAAACATTCTTGGTGTCTCCGTGGTGTCACCACCATGACGAGATCCTCCATGGTCTTGGTGTCTCCATGGTGCCACCACTATCATAAGATCCTCAACATTCTTGGTGCCTCCATGGTGGCACCACTGTGGTGAGATCCTCCATGTTCTTGGCACCTCCATGGTAGCACCATCATGTTGAGACCCTCCATGTTCTTGGCCTCTCCGTGGTGGCACCACCATGACGAGATCCCCCATGTTCTCGGCTTCTCCGTGGTGTCACCACCATGACGAGATCCCCCATGTTCTCGGCTTCTCCGTGGTGGCACCACCATGACGAGATCCCCCATGTTCTCGGCTTCTCCGTGGTGGCACCACCATGACGAGATCCCCCATGTTCTCGGCTTCTCCGTGGTGGCACCACCATGACGAGATCCCCCATGTTCTCGGCCTCTCCGTGGTGGCACCACCATGACGAGATCCCCCATGTTCTCGGCCTCTCCGTGGTGGCACCACCATGACGAGATCCCCCATGTTCTCGGCCTCTCCGTGGTGGCACCACCATGACGAGATCCCCCATGTTCTCGGCTTCTCCGTGGTGGCACCACCATGACGAGATCCCCCATGTTCTCGGCCTCTCCGTGGTGGCACCACCATGACGAGATCCCCCATGTTCTCGGCCTCTCCGTGGTGCCACCACCATGACGAGATCCCCCATGTTCTCGGCCTCTCCGTGGTGTCACCACCATGACGAGATCCCCCATGTTCTCGGCCTCTCCGTGGTGGCACCACCATGACGAGATCCCCCATGTTCTCGGCCTCTCCGTGGTGCCACCACCATGACGAGATCCCCCATGTTCTCGGCCTCTCCGTGGTGGCACCACCATGACGAGATCCCCCATGTTCTCGGCTTCTCCGTGGTGGCACCACCATGACGAGATCCCCCATGTTCTCGGCTTCTCCGTGGTGGCACCACCATGACGAGATCCCCCATGTTCTCGGCCTCTCCGTGGTGCCACCACCATGACGAGATGCCCCATGCTCTTGGCGCCTCCCTGCTGGCACCACCACGTTGAGACCCTCCATGTTCTTGGCCTCTCCACGGTGCCACCACCACGACGTTGAGTTCCTCCCCGCCCCAACAGGTGACAAGCTGCCCGAGGCGCCGGACCCGGTGCGGCTGCTGCCGTTGGTGGTGGTGGGGGGTGTCATCCTGCTGGCCATCGCCGTGCTGGGCGTGCTGGTGGCCCGGCGGCGGCGGGAGCAGAGCACCCTCTGGTTCCCCGAGGGCTTCAGCCTGGCCAAGGACGGCAACCGGGACCGGCGGGAGCCCGTGGGCCAGGACGCCCTGGGCATGAAGTGAGGGGCTGGGGGGGCACTGGAGGGTGGGACTGGTGGAACTGGGGGGATACTGGGGCTCAGGGAGGGTTCCAGTGCAACTGGGTGAGCGCTGGGGATGGGGGTCCCAGTGGAACTGGGGGGGGAGTACTGAGGTTGGGGGTCCCAGTACAAATGGGGGGAGTGGGATTGGGGGTTCTGGTGCAACTGGGGGGGAGGGTACTGGGGGGGGACTGGGATTGGGGGTCCTGGTGCAACTGGGGGGGGGTACTGGGTTTGGGGGTCCCAGTACAAATGGGGGGGACTGGGATTGGGGGTCCTGGCGCAGCTGGAGGGGGGGGGGGTCCAGTGCAACTGGGGGGCTCTGGGTGTTCCCAGTACAACTTGGGGGTGTCCCAGTGCAACTGGGGGGGTGAGGGTACCTGGGTTGGGGGTCCCAGTGCAGCTGGGGGGGGGGGCACTGGGGTTGTGGGGCTGGGGAAACTTTGGGGGCCACTGGGATTGGGGGGGGCTGGGGGAACTGGGGGGGCACTGGGACTGGGGGCCATGGCGTAAGGGTCACTGGGGGGGTCTCTGGGGCTGGGGGTTCAGCTTGGGGGGGGGGGGTCACTGGGTCTCACCCCCCCCCCCCTCCCCAAGATCCCCCAGCCCCTGGGACGGTCCCAGCTCATTCCAAGGTTGGGGGGGGGGCACAAATCCCTGGGGTTTGGGGATCCCCTGTCCCCCCCAGCATAAATAAATAGGGTGGGGGGCACCCAGCTCACAGCCATGTCCCCCCCTCCCCGTCCCCCCCCAGGACCATGGGGAAGGGGGAGACCCTCATGGGGGACCCCCCGGAGGAGTGGCTGGACGGCGACTGCCCCGAGGCCAAGAGGCTCAAGGTACCCCTGGGGGCACTTGGGGGGCAGGGGGGGGGCTGTACCCCCACCCTGGGCACCCTCGGGGCTGTGGGGGGGTCCTGGCACCCCCATATCCAGGCACTGGTGTGGGTAGGGGGGGGGTCCTGGTGCCTCTGGGCACAGGGACCCTCGTGGGTGGGGAGTGCTGGCACCCTGGTGCGTCTGGGGGGGGTCCTGGCACCCCCATGCGCTTCTGCCCGTGTGGGGGGGTCCTGGCACCCCCACACCATGGCACCCTTGTGGGTGGGGGTGCCAACACCCTCATGGGTGGGGGTCCCAGGTTCCCCAAGGCCAGCTACCATCATGGGTGGGGGGTCCCCAGCACCCTCAGGGGTGGAGATCCAACCCCACCGTGGGCAGGGGGCACCCAGCACCCTCGTGGGTGGGGGTCCAGCACCCACGTGAGCGGGTGCCCGGGCAGGTGGGGGAGGCGGGCGCGGAGCCCCCGGACCCCGTGGACTGCCGGCAGTGGACCCAGCACCACCTGGTCGCCGCCGACATCCGCGTGCCGCCCGCCATGGCCCTGACGCCGCCCCAGGGCGAGTTCGACTCTGACTGCGTGGACGTCAACGTCCGTGGGCCAGGTGGGGTGGCCGTGGGGGCACCCAGAGCCCCCCAGGGCATTGGGGGGCACCCTGGGGTTGGGGGGGGGGGATAGCAGGAGTGGGGCACTATGGGGCTGGGGAGGATAGGAATGGGTGGCACCATGGGGCCAGGGAAAAGGGATGTGCTATGGGGGGGTCACCGTGGGCATGGGGGAGCCACTATGGGGCCGGGTGAGATGGACGTGGGGTGTGGGGGGCCACCATGGGGCCAGACAGGAGGGATGTGGGGGGTGGGGGGGACTACCATGAGCATGGGGGGCCGTGGTGGGGGCAGGTGGGCTGAATGTGGCCTATGGGGGGCCACCATGGGGTTGGGTGGGATGGACGCGGCCCATGGGGGAACGACCGTGGGCATGGGGGGGCCACCATGGGGTAAGTAGGATAGATGTGGGGCATGGGGGGCCACCATGGGCATTGGGGACACCATGGGGTGGGAAGAGCTGGTGGAGGGTCCAGGGGCCACCATGGGGTAGGTGGGATGGATGTGGGGCACGGGGGCCATCATGGGGCATGGGGAGCTGGGGGAGGGTCCAGGGGCCACCATGGGCATGGGGGGGCCACCACGGGGCCACATGGGATGGACGTGGGGCATGGGGGGCCACCATGGGGGTAGGTAGGATGGATGTGGGGCACGGGGGACTGTCATGAGGCCACGTGGGATGGAGGTGGAGCATGGGGGGCCACCATGGGCATGGGGGGGCCACCACGGGGCTACATGGGATGGACGTGGGGCATGGGGGGGCCACCATGGGGCGGGAAGAGCTGGTGGAGGGTCCAGGGGCCACCATGGGCATGGGGAGGGTCCTCGAGGCACCATCCCCGGTGGGTGACACCAGCCAGGAGACCCCCCCCAGGGAACCTGCCACCACCACCCCCCCCCCACCCCCCACAGATGGCTTCACCCCCCTGATGTTGGCCTCCTTCTGCGGGGGCGGCCTGGAGGCCGAGGTGGCCGAGGACGAGGAGGGTGACGACACCTCAGCCGGCATCATCGGTGACCTCATCTGCCAGGGTGCCAGCCTGGGCGCCCAGACGGACCGTACGGGCGAGACCGCGCTGCACCTCGCCGCCCGCTACGCCCGCGCCGACGCCGCCAAGCGCCTCTTGGACGCCGGCGCCGACACCAACGCCCAGGACAACACGGGGCGCACGCCGCTGCACGCCGCCGTCACCGCCGACGCCCAGGGGGTCTTCCAGGTGAGGGCGTGGGCAGCTGGCAGCGGCATGGGGCACCCAACACGGTCATGGGGCACCCAGTGTGGGTATGGGGCACCCAACATGGTGATTGGGAAGCCAACACGGGCATGGGTCATCCAACACAGTCATGGGGCACCCAACGTGGTGACTGGGAACCCAACATGGCCATGGGGCACCCAGTGCGGTCATTGGGAACCCACACGGTCATGGGGCACCCAACACACTCATGGGGCACCCAGCGTGGTGACTGGGAACCCAACATGGTCATGGGGCACCCAACATGGTGATTGGGAACCCAACATGGCCATGGGGCACCCAGTGTGGGCATGTGGCACCCAACACAGTGATGGGGCACCCAGCATGGTCATGTGGCACCCAACATTGTCACTGGGAACCCAACATGGTCATGGAGCACCCAGTGTGGTCACTGGGAACCCAACATGGGCATGGGGCACCCAGTGTGGGCATAGGGCACCCAACACGGTCATGAGGCACCCAATGGGGTGATTTGGAACCCAACATGGCCATGGGGCACTTAACACGGTCATGGGGCACCCAACATGGTGATTGGGAACCCAACATGGCCATGGGGCACCCAGTGTGGGCATGTGGCACCCAACACAGTCATGGGGCACCCAGCATGGTCATGTGGCACCCAACATTGTCACTGGGAACCCAACATGGCCATGGGGCACCCAACGTGGGCATGGGGCACCCAATATGGGCATGGGGAACCCAACACAGTTGTGGGGCACCCAACGTGGTCATGGGGCACCCAGTGCGGTCATGAGGAACCCACCATGGCCATGGGGCACCCAATGTGGTCATGGGGCACCCAATATGGGCATGGGGCACCCAATATGGGCATGGGGAACCCAACACAGTTGTGGGGCACCCAATGTGGCCATGGGGCACCCAGTGTGGTCATGGGGAACCCAACACAGTTGTGGGGCACCCAGTGTGGTCATGGGGCACCCAATGTGGTCATGGGGAACCCACTGTGGCCATGGGGAACCCACCATGGCCATGGGGCACCCAATGTGGTCATGGGGCACCCAATGTGGGCATGGGGCACCCAATATGGGCATGGGGAACCCAACACAGTTGTGGGGCACCCAATGTGGCCATGGGGCACCCAGTGCGGTCATGAGGAACCCACCATGGCCATGGGGCACCCAATGTGGTCATGGGGCACCCAATGTGGGCATGGGGCACCCAATATGGGCATGGGGAACCCAACACAGTTGTGGGGCACCCAATGTGGCCATGGGGCACCCAGTGTGGTCATGGGGAACCCAACACAGTTGTGGGGCACCCAGTGTGGTCATGGGGCACCCAATGTGGTCATGGGGAACCCACCGTGGCCATGGGGAACCCACCATGGCCATGGGGCACCCAATGTGGTCATGGGGCACCCAATGTGGGCATGGGGCACCCAATATGGGCATGGGGAACCCAACACAGTTGTGGGGCACCCAATGTGGCCATGGGGCACCCAATGTGGTCATGAGGAACCCACCATGGCCATGGGGCACCCAACGTGGTCATGGGGCACCCAATGTGGCCATGGGGCACCCACCGTGGTCACAAGGCACAGCGCGATGTCACGGAGCATCTTCCATGACCAGGGGGCGCAGGGTGCTGCCATGGGACACCCTTCCTGGCCATGGGGTGGGGACGCCCTGCCCGCCGCCCCCCCCAACATCCAGTTGTGTGTCCGTGTGTGTCCCCCCCCCCGCCCCGCCCCGCCCCGCCCCCCAGATCCTGATCCGTAACCGCTCCACGGACCTGGACGCCCGCATGGGCGACGGCTCCACCGCGCTCATCCTGGCGGCCCGCCTGGCGGTGGAGGGGATGGTGGAGGAGCTCATCGCCTGCCACGCCGACGTCAACGCCGTCGACGAGACCGGTGGGGCCCGGGGGGACCCCAAAAACCGGGGGGGGGGGGTGTAGGGGGTGTGTGGCCTCTTTTGGGGGTGAGGGGGCAGCTGAATAGGGGGGAGGGTCCCTTTGGTGGGGTTGAGGTTGAGGAACCTCAAGTTTGGGTTGATGTTGATGATGGGTGCTGGAGGGGGGGGGTGGGGGGAGGGATGGGGTGACCGCCCCCCCAAAAAAAGGGGGGAGATGGGGGGCAGGGAGGAGCCCTTGGGGGGGGTGGGGGGCAGCTGAGGACATGGGGAGGGTCCTTGGGGGGGTTGAGGTTGAGGAACCTCAACTGTTGAGGAACCTCAACTGTGGGGGGTCGATGGGTGCTGGGGGGGGGTTGGGGTGACCCCCCCCAAAAAAAAAAGGGGGAGATGGGGGGCAGGGAGGAGCCCTTGGGGGGGGTGGGGGGCAGCTGAGGACCTGGGGAGGGTCCTCGGGGGGGGTTGAGGAACTTCAACCGTTGAGGTGATGGGGGGTGTTGGATGGGGGGGGGGGAATGAGGTGACCCCCTCAACAGTGGGTGTTGGGTCAAGGGTCCCTTGGAGGGGTTGAAGATGGGGAGATCCCCCCCCAAAGATTAGTGGGTGCTGGGGGTGGGGGCCTTGGGGGAAGGAATGCGGTGACCCCCCCAAAAAAAAAAAAAAAAAAAAAAAAAAAAATTGGGTGCTGGTGGGGCGCCCATGGAAGGTGTCTGGGAGCCCCTGGGAGGTTGAGGATGGGGTGCCCCTCCCCCCGAGCTGGGGGGGGTCAGTGGGGGGGTGCTGGGGGGTGGGGGGCAGGGTGTGACACCCCCCCCTTTGTGTCGTGTCCCCCCCCCCAAGGGAAATCCGCCCTGCACTGGGCCGCCGCCGTCAACAACATGGAGGCGACGCTGGCGCTGCTCAAGAACGGGGCCAACAAGGACATGCAGGACAGCAAGGTGGGGGACCCCCCCCTGCCCCCCCCCCCGAGGGGGACCCCCCGACACCCCCCGACACCCCCCGACACCCCCGACACCCCCGACACCCCGAGGGAGGGGCCCCTGGGGCCAGGTGGGATGCCCCCCCCCCCCCCGACGCCCCCCGAAGGGAACCTCCTGCCCCAAACAGGGACCTTGTGGGGATCCCCTGAACCCGGGGGGGGGGGACGGGGGGGGGACACCCCGGGGACCCCAGATGTTCCTTTGACCCCAGTTGCCCCCGAACAGACACCCCGTTGCCCCCAGATGGCCCCCGTTGACCCCATTGACCCCAGAATCTCCTCCGTGGCCCCCGCTGACCCCAGAGAACCCCCTGTTGCCCCCCCTTACCCCCAGATGACCCCCCCATTGCCCCCAGATGACTCCCCGTTGCCCCCATTGCCCCTAGAAGACACCCCATTGCCCCCTGTGTCCCAGGACCAGCCCCCCTTGCCCCCCGATGACCCCCCCATTGACTCCATTGCACCCATTGCTGCTAGAAGACACCCCCTTGCCCCCTGTGCCCCCAGAAGATGCCCCATTGCCCCCAGATGACCCCCCATTGCCCCCAGGACCTGCCCCATTGCCCCCCTTTCCATCAGATGACTCCCCATTGCCCCCAGAAGATGCCCCATTGCCCCCGTTGCCCCCAGATGACCCCCCATTGCCCCTGTTGTCCCTAGAAGACACCCCATTGCCCCCCTTACTCCCAGATGACCTCTCATTGCCCCCAGATGACCCCCCATTGCCCCCAGGACCTGCCCCATTGCCCCCCCTTGCCCCCAGATGACCCCCCATCACCCCCAGATGACTCCCCATTGCCCCCAGGTGACTCCCCGTTGCCCCCATCGCCCCCAGATGACCCCCCATTGCCCCCAGATGACTCCCCATTGCCCCCATCGCCCCCAGATGACCCCCCGTCGCCCCCAGATGACCCCCCATCACCCCCAGATGACTCCCCATTGCCCCCAGATGACTGCCATTGCCCCCAGATGACTCCCTGTTGCCCCCATCGCCCCCAGATAACCCCCCATCACCCCCAGATGACCCCCCATCGCCCCCAGATGACTCCCCGTTGCCCCCAGATGACTCCCCGTTGCCCCCATCACCCCCAAATGACCCCCCATTGCCCCCAGATGACCCCCCATCGCCCCCAGATGACTCCCCATTGCCCCCATCACCCCCAGATGACCCCCCGTTGCCCCCAGATCACCCCCCATCGCCCCCAGATGACTCCCCATTGCCCCCATCGCCCCCAGATGACCCCCCATTGCCCCCAGATGACTCCCCATTGCCCCATCACCCCCAGATGACCCCCCATCGCCCCCAGATGACTCCCCATTGCCCCCATCACCCCCAGATGACCCCCCATCGCCCCCAACACCTTCCCCATTGCCCCCCCCCCGCCTTCTTTGCTCCCATTCAACTCCCCCCCCTCCCCAACCTTGCCCTCACCACCCCCAACCCTTCTCCCCATTACCTGCCCCCCCCCCCGCCCCCCCCAGGAGGAGACCCCCCTTTTCCTGGCGGCCCGCGAGGGCAGTTACGAAGCCGCCAAGCTCCTGCTGGATCATTTCGCCAACCGGGAGATCGCGGATCACCTGGACCAGCTCCCGCGGGACATCGCCCGGGACCGGCTGCACCACGACATCGTCCGTCTCCTGGACGAGCACAACGCGGGGCGCAGCCCCCCCGCCTCGCTGCCCCCCCCCAATCCCGCCTTACCCCAACTCCTCGGGCCTCCCCCCGCTTCCTTCTTACCCGGTTTGAAACCTCCCGCCGGCGGAGCCGCCAAGAAAACCCGACGGTTGGGGGGGAAAAGCGGGGGGGCTAAAGGGAGGGGTAAAAAATTGGGGGGCGAAGGCCCCCCCGGGTTGGAGAGTTCGGTGACGTTGTCACCCGTCGACTCCCTGGACTCCCCGTATGTCCCCAACCCCACGTCCCCCGGGCTCTTCCCCCCCCCGGGGTTGGAGCCCCCCTTTACCGTCACCTTAGGGCCCCCCCTGGGCGTCGGGAGATTAACGGGGGGTCCCCCCCCCACACCCCGTTTAGGGGGGTTGAGTTTGGGGACCGTCACCGTCCCCTTCGAGTGGCGGAGCCGGGTGCCCCCCCCTTGTAACCCGGCGTTGGGCGGGGGGGGGGTACACCCCATCTTACACCCCCCGGCTCAAGGTTTCGCCCCCACCTTGCTGCTGCCCCACGGCGCCGTGGGGTGCCCCCCACCCCCCGCCGACCCCCTTCCCCGGGGACCCCAACCCCTTTCCCCTGAAGAGGGGGGGGCCCCCCGCTCCGCCGCTGCCCCCCCTTTTTTCAAGGCGGGGGAGGAGTACCCCGCGGCGGGGGGGGCGGTGGTGGGGTTCGGGGCCGGGGGGGCGGAGGGGAGGTATTTGGGGGTGCCCACCGAGCACCCCTACCTGACCCCCTCCCCCGAGTCCCCCGAGCAGTGGGCGAGCCCCTCCCCCCGCTCCCTCTCTGATTGGTCCGAGGCCACCCCCAGTCCGGCCGTGCTGGGGCCCCCCCAAACTCAGCTGCCCCCCCCGCCGCCGCCACCGCCGCTGCCACCCCCCGAGCAGCCCCCCAAAATGCAGGTGTTTGCCTGAGAGGGGGCGGCCAGCTGACCCCCAAAGGGCACCCCCAAAGTGGGGACACCCCCAGTATGGGGACACCCAAGGGTCACCCCCAAATTAGGGACACCCCCAGGGTCACCCCCAGTATGGGGACACCCCAAGGGACACCCCCAAATTAGGGACACCCCAAGGGACACCCCCAAACTGGGGACACCCCCAGGGTCACCCTCAGTATTGGGACACCCAAGGGACACCCCCAAAGTGGGGACACCCCCAGGGACACCCCCAGTATGGGGACACCCCAAGGGACACCCCCAAATTAGGGACACCCCCAAAGTGGGGACACCCCCAGGGACACCCCCAGTATGGGGACACCCCAAGGGACACCCCCAAATTAGGGACACCCCAAGGGTCACCCCCAAAGTGGGCAACCGGGGACACTCCCAGTACAGGGACACCCCCAAAGTGGGGACACCCCAAGGGACACCCCCAGTATGGGGACACCCAAGGGACACCCCCAAACTGGGTGCCCAGGGACACCCCCAGTACAGGGACACCCCCAAACTGGGGACACCCTAAGGACATTCCCAGTATGGGGACACACAATGGACACCCCCAAACTGGGCACCTGGGGACACTCCCAGTATGGGAACACCCCCAAACTGGGGACACCCCCCACGTGGGGACACCCCAAAGGACACCCCCAAACTGGGCACCTGAGGACACTCCCAGTACAGGGACACCCCCAAACTGGGGACACCCTAAGGACACCCCCAGTATGGGGACACCCAAGGGACACCCCCAAACTGGGTGCCCAGGGACACCCCCAGTACAAGGACACCCCCAAACTGGGGTCACCCCCAGTATGGGGACACCCCAAGGGACACCCCTAAACTGGGGACACCCCAGTGCCTCCCCCACCCTGGGGACCCCCCCAAACTGGGCACCCCAAGGACACGCCCAGGACGGGGACACCCCCAAATTGTGCCCCCCCCAAGCCCTGGCACTCCAGGGACACCCCCAGTTTGGGGACACCCCAATACCCCCCCCCCCCCCCTTCTTCAAAAGGTTCTTTTTTTGGGGGAAAAAACGTCATTTTTGTACTGAGTGTAGCGGGGGGGCGCCCCAGCCCCCCCCTTCGCCCCCCCCCCCAATTTAGGGGGGCTGGGGCCCCCCCATATTTGTGTACTGGGTACGCAGAGTGTGTAGCCCCCCCGCCCCCATCTTAGGGACCCCCCCCCCCCCCCCCCCCAGGACACCCCCTTGCCCTGGGTCACCCCCCCCCAAAAAAAAAACAAACCAGGGACACCCCCCCCCGAATCACCGTCACCCCCAAACTGGCAACACCCCCCCCCCCCCAGTCCTGGGACCCCCCATTTTGGGGGACACCCCCCCCCCCGAAGCCCCAAATTTGAGACCTTCCCCCCCCCCCCAAGTCTTGAGTCCCCCCCCAGGGTTCCCCCCCCCCCCCCGAGTCCTGGGACCCCAATTCTGGGGACACCCCCCCCCCCCAAACCCCTAAATTTGGGACCCCCCCCGCAGTCTTGGGTCCCCCCCCAAACATGGGACACCCCCCCCACCCCCCCCATTTCCTGGGACCCCCCCATCCTCCCTCCCCCCCCCCCCCCAAAATCCTGCGACCCCCATTTTGGGGACCCCCCCCCCCCATATTTTTGGCACTTCATCACATTCCAGCCCAGCACCCGCTGCCCCTCCCCCCACCCCGCACCCACTGCCCCTCCCCCCCCCGCACCCAGCACCCCCCCTCCCCCCCCCCCAGCACCCATGGGTGCCCCCCACCCCCCCCCACAAAACCAGGGGGGGGCCCCCGGCCTTGTACAGCCCCCCCCCCCCCCCCCAATAAAGGCTGATGACCCCTCCCCCACCGCTGCCTGCACCCATGGGTGCTGGGGGGGGAGGGGCGGGGCGGGGCCACACACGCGTGTGCGCACGGACACAAGGACACGCGTGCGAGAAGCCACGCGTGACGCGGCGGCGAGCGCGCGGACGGTGACACGGGCACACGCGCGTGCAGGCCGGCAGGCGGCGGGTGGCGCACACGCGTGTGCGCACACGCGTGGCGTGACCGTCACGCGTCGCGGGCGGGCGGGCACGCGGCCTGCGCGTGCGACACGTCGCGTGAAGGGAGCGGAAAGAACGTGACACGTGCACGCACACGTCGCGTGGACAGAGCTGAGCACACGTGACACGCACATCACACGTGCACACACAGCTGCACACACGTGCACGCACAAAGTTGCCCGCACGCGACGTGTCCCGCGCGCACACACGCGTCCACGCAGTTGCACACACGCGACGCGTCACGCGTGCACACGCGTGACATCACGCGCGCGTCACACGTACAAAGATGAGGACACGCACACGCGTGCACAGTTGTCCACATATATCACACGCGCACACGTGAAATCACACAAAACACACGTGTGCACACACATCACACACATGTCACACGTGCACACATCACACACACGTACACACACGTGTACACACGTCACATGCGTCACACACAAAGTTGCAGACACACACGTGCACACACAGTTGCACAGACATGACGGTCACACACGTGCACACACGACACATCACGTGCACGTCACACACACGAACACACGCACAGAAAGTTGCCCACACACGTGACACGCACACACGTGACATCACACGCATGTCACACACGTGCACACACGTCCCACACAACATTGCAGACAAGTGACACCACACATACACACAGTGGCACACACGTGACACGTCACACACACATCACACATACACACAACACATGTGCACACGTGTACATACATCACACACAAAGTTGCAGACGCACATGTGTAAACACCGTTGCACACGTGACATGTCACACGCACATCACATGTGACCCATCACATGCACGTCACACACACGAACATCATGCCTGCACACAACATGTCACATGCACACACACGTGTACACACAGTTGCACACATGTGACATGTCACACGCACACCACATGTGTACACACATGACATCACATGCACATGTACAAGGCATGGACACACGCACACACACGTGCACACACAAAGTTGCCCACACATGTCACACGCACACACGTGACATCAAACGACTGTCACACGTGCACACACACGCTCACGCACACATCACACGCTCAGTTGCAGACATGTGACACATCACACATGTACACAGACACAGCTGCACACACGTGACACGTCACACGCACATTACGTGTGTACACACGTGTACACACACAACACAAAGTTGCCAACACATGCACACGCACATCACACGTGCACACCCGCGAACGTATGCAAAGTTGCCCACACAACACGTCACACACGTGACATCACATGAACATCACACACATCACGTGCACATGTACACGTGTACACACAAACACACACCAAGTTGCCCACACACGACACACCACACACACACGTGACACGTCACATGAACATCACGTGAACACACGTGCACACACGAAGTGGCAGACATGTGACATGTGTGCTCACACTCCTTGCAGACACACGCCTTGCACACGCATGTGCACCTTGCACACCCCCCCGGAGCCACCTTGCACATGCACAAACACGCCTCGCGCACACGCAGCTCCCGTGCACACACGTGCACGCGCCCCCACCCCCCACAGATACACGCCTTGCACGCATGTGAGCACCTGGCGGACACGCGCACGAACACTTCGCACACCCATGGACACCCCTTGCACACGCCCTGCACACGTACACACCCCTTGCACACACACAGCTCCCTTGCACACACGTGTGTCCCAGCAGACACACACCCAGCACACGTATGAACACCCTGCACACGCAGATACACACCTTGCACACGTGTGAGTGCCTCACACACGCACGAACACCCCTTGCACACCCCTTGCACACGCGTGAGCACCTTGCACATGCCTTGCACACACCTCACACAGGTGTGAGCGCCTCGCACACCCCTTGCACACGCGTGAGCGCCTGGCACACGCCTCTTGCACACACCTCACACACGTGTGAGCGCCTCACACACCCCTTGCACACGCCTCACACACACGTGAGCACGCGGCACACGCCTCTTGCACACGCGTGAGCACCTTGCACACCCCTTGCACACGCGTGAGCGCCTTGCACACCCCTTGCACACGTGTGAGCGCCTCACACACCCCTTGCACATGCCTCACACACACGTGAGCACGCGGCACACGCCCCTTGCACACGCGTGAGCACCTTGCACACCCCTTGCACACGCGTGAGCGCCTTGCACACCCCTTGCACACGCGTGAGCACCTTGCACACCCCTTGCACACGCGTGAGCGCCTTGCACACCCCTTGCACACGCCTCACACACACGTGAGCACGCGGCACACGCCCCTTGCACACGCGTGCACGCCCCCCCTCGCCTTGCACACGCACCCCTCCCCCCCGCGGTCCCTCCTGAGCCGCCCCGGGGGTGGGTGCCGGGGGGGGAGGGGTGCCGGGGGGTTTGGGTGCCCCCCCCTCCCCTCCCCTCCCCCCCGTTAAGCCTCTTAGGGGGCTCCCGGCGGCTCCAGCCGGGGCCGGGGATTAACGGGGGGGCGGGGGGGGGCGGGGGGGGCGGGGGGGACCCAGGCGGCCGGACCACCCCTCCCCCACCCCGTGGGACCCAGGCGGGCCGGAGGAGGCCCCTCCCCCCTCCCAGTTCAGCCGGTTCAACTGGTTGAACTGGGAGAAGGGATGGGGGGGGGGGGGGGGGGAGGGGCAGGGCAGGTCCCTGGGGCCACACCCTCCGCCCCTCCCCCCCCGCCCGGGGTGTCCCCGTGTGTGTCCCCCCCCCCCCCCCCCGTGTCCCCTCCTTGTCCCCTCGGTGTCACTCCCGTGTCCCCCCCGATGTGACTCTGTCCCCATGGCCCCTCCCGTGTCCCCCCCCCCCGTGTCCCCCCCGTGTCCCCCCCGATGGTCCCGTGTCCCTGATGTCCCCCCCGTGTCCCCTCCGTGTCCCCATCCCCGTCACTCCCATGTCCCCACCGATGTGACCCTGTCCCCATCCCTCCCGTGTCCCCCCCGTGTCCCCTCCATGTCCCCATCTGTCACTCTCATGTCCCCATGTCCCTTCCCATGTCCCCACCGATGTGACCCTGTCCCCACCCCTCCCGTGTCCCCTCCATGTCCCCTCCATGTCCCCATCTCTGTCACTCCCATGTCCCCACCGATGCTCCTGTGTCCCCTCCGTGTCCCCATCCCCATCCCCCCTGTGTCCCCATGTCCCCACCGATGGTCCCGTGTCCCCATGTCCCCACCGTGTCCCCTCCGTGTCCCCATCCCCATCACTCTCATGTCCCCATGTCCCTTCCCATGTCCCCCCATGTCCCCACTGTGTCCCCACCTGTCACCTCCACGTCCCCCACATGTCCCCACCCCTCCTGTGTCCCCATGTCCCCATCTCTGTCACTCCCATGTCCCCATCCCCGTACCTCCCCTGTCCCCATGTCCCCACCGACGTTCCCGTGTCCCTCCTGTGCCCCCTCCTGTGCCCCCCGTGTCCCCGCCGTGTCCCCCCCGCGCCGTGTCCCCCGTGTCCCGTGTCGGTCCCCGCGTTGCCATGGCCGCTGCCGGAAAATAGGACACGGGGAGGGGCCCGAGGGGGCTGAGCGGGGACACGGGGACACGGACACAGGGGACAAGGACACGGGGGACACGGACACGGGGGACATGGGGACACGGGGACACGGACACGGGGGACACGGGGGACACGGGGGACATGGGGACACGGGGACACGGACACGGGGGACACGGGGGACACGGACACGGGGGACATGGGGACACGGGGACACGGACATGGGGGACACGGGGGACACGGACACGGGGGACATGGGGACACGGGGGACATGGGGACATGGGGACACAGACACGGGGGACACGGGGGACATGGGGACACAGACACGGGGGACACGGGGGACACGGGGGACACGCCCCCATTATCCCCAGTGCCCCCAGAGGGGTGATGCCCCCCCAGTGTCCCCCCAGTGTCCCCAGTTCCCCTCAGAGCCCCCAGTCCCTCCACAGACCCTGCACCCCCCCCCAGTACTCCCAGTATGCCCCCACTGGGGCTCAGGTCTTCCAGTGCCTCCAGTATGCCCAGTTCCCCCACAGTCCTCCCAGTATCCCCAATAACCAGGATGCCATTTAGAGAGCCCAGTCCCTCCCAGTATTCCCAGTGTCTCTTCTCCACAGTATTCCCAGTGCCCCCAGTCCCTCCCCCCAGTCCATCCAGTATCCCCAGTGCCCCAGAGCTCCAGTCCCTCCCAGTGTGCCCAGTGGCACCACTGTCTCTAGAGCCCCCAGTCCCGCCCAGTACCCGCTGGGAGCCCTGCTCCCCCAGTTTCCCCAGTCCCTCCCAGTTTCCCCAGTCCCCCCCTAGGGGCTCTGCTTCCCCAGTCCCTCCCAGTTTGCCCAGTACCTCCCTGGGGCCACTGCTCCCCCAGTATCCCCAGTCCCCCCCTTAGGGCCCCTCTGCTCCCTGAGTATCCACAGTCTCTCCCAGTTCCCCCAGTCCCTCCCAGTTTCCCCAGTATCCCCAATACCCCCCTGGGGGCTCTGCTTCCCCAGTCCCTCCCAGTTTGCCCAGTAGCTCCCCTGGGGCCCCTGCTCCTCCAGTATCCCCAGTCCCTCCCAGTATCCCCAGTCCCCCCCTAAGGCCCCTGCTTCCCCAGTATCCCCAGTCCCTCCCAGTATCCCCAGTCCCCCCCTGGGGCCCCTGCTTCCCCAGTATCCCCAGTCCCTCCCAGTATCCCCAGTCCCCCCCTGAGGCCCCTGCTTCCCCAGTATCCCCAGTCCCTCCCAGTATCCCCAGTCCCCCCCTGGGGCCCCTGCTTCCCCAGTATCCCCAGTCCCTCCCAGTATCCCCAGTCCCCCCCTGGGGCCCCTGCTTCCCCAGTATCCCCAGTCCCTCCCAGTATCCCCAGTCCCCCCCTAAGGCCCCTGCTTCCCCAGTATCCCCAGTCCCTCCCAGTTTGCCCAGTAGCTCCCCTGGGGCCCCTGCTCCTCCTGTCCCTCCCAGTCCCTCCCAGTATCCCCAGTCCCCCCCTGAGGCCCCTGCTCCCCCTGTCCCTTCCAGTATCCCCAGTACGGGGGGGGGGGGGGGGAGGGGGGTGCTTGTAGGCGCCCCGGAGGGGGCGGGGCGCACCTGCGGTCACGTGCCCCTGGCCCCGCCCCCTCGCGCTCCCCTCCCCGCACCTGGCGCTCGCGCCTCGCTCCCGCCCGGGGCCGCGCCCGGACCCGAACTCCCCCCCCCCCCCTCCCCAATCCCCTCCCCGAACCCACCCGAGCGGCTCCGAACCCACCCGAACGTTTCCGAACCCACCCGAAGCTGCTCCGAAGCTTCTCCGAATCTACCCGAACCCGCCCGAGCGGCTCCGAAGCTTCGAACCGGGCCGGGCCGGGCCCCCGCCGCCGCCGCCGCCCCGGGGATGGTGGCGGCCCCCCCCGCCGCCGCCGCGGCCATGCGCCGGGGCTTCCTGGTGCCCGAGATCCGCCCGCTCGACCAGTACGACGGGGCGAGGGCTCGGAGCGCCGCCAGCCTCGCCTGGGCCATCGCCACCGGCTACGGGGGCGCGGGTAGGCCCCGGGACCGGGCGGGGGGGGGGGAGACGGGGGGGCAACTGGGAGGGGTTGGTCGGTACTGGGGGGGGGTTACGGTGTACCGGGAGGGGGTGAGGTAGCCGGTACCGGCAGGATACGGGGAACCGGGGTGTGTGGGGGATCGGTACTGGGCGAGAATGGTCGGTACTGGGAGGGGAGGGGGGGTGGTCGGTATTGGGGGGGATTTGTCGGTACGGGGGGGGGAATTAGTCGGTATTGGGGGGGGTTGGTTGGTACTGGGGGGGTTACGATGCACCCGAGGGGGTGAGGTAGCCGGTACCGGGAGGATACGGGGAACTGGGAGAGGAGGGGTGTCGGTACTGGGTGAGAGTGGTCGGTACGGGAGGGGGGTGGTCGGTACCGGGGGGGGGATTTAATCGGTATTGGGGGGGGGATTTGTCGATACGGGGGGGGGGGGAATTAGTCGGTATTGGGGGGGGTTGGTTGGTATTGGGGGGGTTATGATGCACCGGGGGGGGGGTGAGGTAGCCGGTACCGGGAGGATACGGGGAGCCGGGGGGGGTCGGTACTGGGAGAGAATGGTCGGTACTGGGGGGTGTTGGTCAGTCCGGGGGGGGGATTTGATCAATACTGGGGGGGTTTGTCGGTACCGGGGGGGTTACGATGCACCGGGGGGGGGGGGGGGGAGGCGGGCGGTACCGGCAGGATACGGGGAGCCGGGGGGGGCGGGGTTACGGTGCCGGTACCGGGGATATGTCCCGCCCCCGGGGGGGGGGTGTCCCTTGTCCCCCCCCCCCCGCCCCGCTCGGTGCTTTTGTTGCAGTCGGGGGGTGGTGGTGGTGGTGGTGATGACGTCGCGATGTGACGTCACAGGGCGGGACCCCCTGCGGCGCCCCGCCCCTTGCGGTGTTGGGGGGGGGGGGGGGGGGCTGGGGGGGGGGGGTATCCACCTCCCCGACCCCATTTGCCCCCCCCTCCCCACGGGTGTCTGGGGTCACCCCCAGTGTGCCCCCCCCCCCCCCTCAGCGGAGAGGGGGATCCCCCGTGTGCCCCCCCCAGGGTACTGGGGGTCCCCTTGGCCCCCCCGCGACTCAGAGAAGGGGACCCCCCCTATGTGCCCCCCCCCCTGCGGTGTTTGGGGCCCCCCCCCCAGAAGATTGACCCCCGCTATGTGCCCCCCCACCATATTGGGGGCCCCCCGCATATTTCTCCCCCCCCTCCCATTTTGGGGGGCTCTCCCCATGCCCCCCCCTCCCCCCATCCTGAGCCCAGCCCCCCCCAAGGTCAAAGTCCCTGCCCCTCCCCCCCCCAAGCACCCTTTGGACCCGGGGAGGGGCCAAACCCGGGGAGGGGGGAGGGACCTGGGTGCTGCGCTTTGGGGGGGGCACCCACGGGGGAGACCCGGCTGTTTGGGGGCTGGGGGGTGACACCCCCCCACCCCTGTGGGGTGCAGGGTGGGTGCTGGGGGTGTCGTGGGTAGGATGGGTGCTGGGGGGAAAGCCTCCCCTCCCCATGGGGTGCAGGATGGGTGCCATGGGTGCTGTGAGTTGGTGCCAGGGGTGCAGGGTGGGTGCTGGGGAGTGAGCCCCTCTCTCCATGGGGTGCAGGGTGGGTGCTGGGGGTGCCATGGGTGCTGTGAGTTGGTTGTGGGTGCGGGGTGGGTGCAGGATGCGTTCTGTGGGTGCTGAGGAGTGAGCCCCTCTCTCCATGGGGCGCAGGATGGGTGCTGGGGGTGTCGTGGGTGCTGTGAGTTGGGGGTGGGTGCTGTGGGTGCAGGATGGGTGCCATAGGTACTGTGAGTTGGGTGCCAGGGGTGCAGGGTGGGTGCAGGATGGGTGCCATGGGTGCTGTAGACTAGGTCTGGGTGCCGGGGGTGCTGTGGGTGCAGGATGGGTGCCATGGGCGCTGTGAATTGGGTGCCATGGGTGCTGCAGCTGCCAGGGGTGCAGGGTGGGTGCTGGGGGTGCTGGGGAGTGAGCCCCTCTCTCCATGGGGCGCAGGATGGGTGCTGGGGGTGCTGTGGGTGCAGGATGGGTGCCCTAGGTACTGTGAGTTGGGTGCCATGGGTGCTGCAGCTGCCATGGGTGCAGGATGGGTGCTGTGAGTGCTGGGGACTGAGCCCCCCTCTCCGTGGGGTGCAGGGTGGGTGCAGGATGGGTGCCATGGGTGCTGTAGACTAGGTCTGGGTGCCGGGGGTGCTGGGGGTGCAGGATGGGTGCCCTAGGTACTGTGAGTTGGGTGCCAGGGGTGCTGCAGCTGCCAGGGGTGCAGGGTGGGTGCTGTGCGTTGGTCAGTGGTGCCGTGGGGGCAGGATGGGTGCCATGGATTGGTTCTGGGTGCTGGGTGGGTGCCAGGTAGGTGCAGGGTGGGTGCAAGAACGGGTGCTGTGGGTGCCTGGTGGGTGCCATGGGTTGGGTCTGGGTGCTGTGGGTGCAGGATGGGTGCTGTGGGTGCAGGATGGGTGCTGTGGGTGCCGTGGGTGCTGTGAGTCGGGTGTGGGTGCGGGGTGGGTGCAAGAACGGGTGCTGTGGGTGCCTGGTGGGTGCCATGGCTGACGTGGGTGCAGGATGGGTGCCGTAGGTGCTGTGAGGTGGGTGTGGGTGCAGAGTGGGTGCTGTGGGTGCAGGATGGGTGCCGGGTGGCAGTAGCGGGCTGGGACCCGTTGGGTGCCTGGGGCGGGGGTGGGGGCGCGTTCCCACGCCGGGTGGGGCGGGTGTGGGTGTGGGCACCCGCCGGGAGCCCCGGGGCTGGGTGCCAGGGGTCCGCCCACACCCACGGCCCTTCCTGCCCCTCCAGGAACGTGCCCCCCACCCCGGCCACCCCTCCAGGAGGGACCCAGGCGTCCCCCCCACCCGTCTCTGTGGGTCTCATGGTGGCCTATGTGGTGGTCCCGTGGCCACTGTGGGGCTGCAGCCGTGGGTCTGTGGCTGTTGGGGGTCTCCGTGGCCACTGAAGGTCTCCAGGGACCACAGCTGGGTCCCTGGTTGGATGCGTGGTCATTGGGGTGGGGTTTGGCCACTGGTGGTCTCCGTGGCCACTGGGGGGGTCTCCATGGCCGTGGGTCCGTGGTTGGGTCCACGATCACCAGTTCACGATGGGCTTTGGCCACGTGGTGGTTCATTGGTGGTTGGGGGTCTTCATGGCCACTGGGGGTCTCCGTGGCCATTGGGGGGATCTCCGTGGCTGTGGGGGGTCCATGGTTGGGTCCATGATCATCAGCTCGTGGTGGGGCTTTGTGGGCCCATGGTGGGGCTGTGGTGGTTGGGGGTCTCCATGGCCGTGGGTCCGTGGTGGGATCTGTGGTCGTTAGATCATGGTTGGCTTTGGCTGTGGGTCTGTGGCCATTGGGGGTCTCCATGGCCACTGGGGGTCTTCATGGCTGTGGGTCCATGATTGGGCCCGTGGTCACCAGCTCATGGTGGGGCTTTGTGGGGCTGTGGCCATGGGGGGGTCTCTCCAAGGCCGTGGGTCCATGGTTGGGCTTCTGGTCACCGTGGCTTTGGCCACGTGGTGGTTCATTGGTGGTTGGGGGTCTTCATGGCCACTGGGGGTCTCCGTGGCTGCGGGTTTGTGGCCATTGGGGGTCTCCATGGTCATTAGCTCGTGGTGGGGCTTTGTGGGCCCATGGTGGGGCTATGGTGGTTGGGGGTCTCCATGGCCGTGGGTCCGTGGTAGGATCTGTGGTCGTTAGATCATGGTTGGCTTTGGCTGTGGGCCTGTGGCTATTGGGGGTCGCCACGCACCCATGGTTGGATTCGTGGTCATCAACTCATGGTGAGCTTTGGCTGTGGGTCTGTGGCCACCAGGGGCCTCCATGGCCACGAGTCCATGATTAGGCCCGTGGTCATCAGCTCATGGCGGGATTTGTGGGCCCATGGTGGGGTTGTGGCCATCGGGGGTCTGCAGGGACGTGGGCCTGTGGTCATCAGTTCATGGTGGGCCTTGGCTCTGGGTCTGTGATTGGCCATTGGGCATCTCAGTGGCCACTGGGTGGGTCTCCATGGCCATGGGTCCATGATTGCGTCCGTGGTCATCAGCTCATGGTGGGGCTTTGTGGACCCATGGTGGTTCATTGGCTTTTGGGGGTCTCCATGGCCGTGGGTCCGTGGTTGGATTCGTGGTCATCAGCTCATGGTGGGGTTTGGCTGTGGGTCTGTGGTGGTTCATTGGCTGTTGGGGGTCTCCATGGCCACTGAAGTTCTTCATGGCTGTAGGTCCGTGGCCATTGGGGGTCTCCATGGCCTTGGGTCCATGGTTGGGTCCATGGTGATCAGTTCATAGTGGGCTTTGGCCATGGGTCCGTGGTGGTTCTCCAGGGACGTGGGGCTGTGGTGGGATCCGTGGCCATCAGTTGATGGTGGGCTTTGGCCATGATTTGATCCGTGGTCACTGGCTCATGGGGAAGCCTTGGCCACGGGTCCCTGGTGGATCTGTGGCCATGAGGCTGTGGCCACCAGGGTCTCTGTGGCCATGGGGCCGTGGTGGGACTGTGGCCGTGGGGCCATGGCTTTGCTCGGTTGCAGGTGGTTCTCCCCATGGCCGTGGCTGTTGGGGGGCTCCATGGGGCCGTGGCTTCGTGGTCATTGGCTCTTGTTGGGATCTCCGTGGCCACGGGGCTGTGGCTTAATCTGGGGTCTTGCGGCTGTGGCCACCGTGGGGCTGTGGCCACCGTGGGGCTGTGGCCATGAGGCCAATCTAGGTCTATGATGGATCCCTGGTGGGTCTGTGGCTGTGGGGCCGTGGCCACTGAGCCCATGGTGTGTCCGTGGTGGTGGCCATGGGCCTGTGGTGGGCCTGTGGCCGTGGGTCCATGAGCGCCTTCAAGGCCATGGTGGGTCCAGCCCAGCCGTGGGTCTGGGGGGAGGTTGAAGGCCATGCGGGGGGGTTGCTGGTGGCTGTAGGTCCGTGGCTAGTCCGTGGTCATGGCTGTGGGTCCGTGGGTGACTTCAAGGCAACTGTGGGTCCGTGGCTGGTCTGTGGTGGTAGCCATGGGCTTGTGGTGGGTCCCTGGATGGGTCCAAAGCAATGAGGGGGCTGTAGCCGTGGCTGTGGGTCTGTGGTGGGGACGTCGCCGTGGGTCTGTGGGTCATTTCAAGGCCATGATTTGTCTGTGGCCCGATGATGGGTCTGTGGTGGCCCCATGGTGGGTCTGTGGTGGTGGCCGTGGATCCGTGGTGACCCCATGGCAGGTCCGTGGTGGCCCCATGGCAGTTTCATGATGGCCATGGGTCTGTGGTGGTGGCCTCATGGTGGGTCTGTGGTGGTGGCCCCTTGATGGGTCTGTGGTGGCCCCTTGATGGGTCCGTGGGGGCCATGGGTCTGTGGTGGCCCCGTGGCAGCTTCATGGTGGCCATGGGTCCGTGGTGGTGGCCCCGGGTCCGTGGTGGCCCCATGGCAGGTTCATGGTGGCCATGGGTCCGTGGTGGCCCCACGGCAGGTTCATGGTGGCCCCGGGTCCGTGGTGGCCCCATGGCAGGTTCATGGTGGCCCCATGGCAGGTTCATGGTGGCCCCGGGTCCGTGGTGGCCCCATGGCAGGTTCATGGTGGCCATGGGTCCGTGGTGGCCCCACGGCAGGTTCATGGTGGCCCCGGGTCCGTGGTGGCCCCACGGCAGGTTCATGGTGGCCCCGGGTCCGTGGTGGCCGCCATCGATCTGTGGTGGCCCCGTGGTGGGTCCATGGTGGCCCAACGGCAGATGCGTGGTGGTGGCCGTGGGTCCGTGGCTGATTTCACGGCCACAGTGGGCCCACGTGGGCCAGCGGCAGGTCCGGGTGCCCCCCCCCCTCACCCCCCACCCCCCACCCCCCCAGGCAACGTCCCCGAGGAGCTGCGTGACCCCTTCTACACCGACCAGTACGAGCAGGAGCACATCAAGCCACCGGTCACCCGGCTACTGGTGGCCTCCGACATCTACTGCCGGGCGTGGCGCCACGCCCTGGGCCCCCCCGAGCCCCCCGCCACCCCCCCGGCCGATAACGGGGCGCTGCTGGCCCTGCTGAGCCGCCGGGGGCTGCCCCCCACCTTCCAGGACGCCCCCGTCCGCGAGGCCGATCTCCAGCACAGGCCCATCAAAATGGTGGGGGGAACTGGGAGATACTGGGGAGGGAGTGGGGTGGTACTGGGAGCGCTGGGGGGGGGCACTGAGAAGGGAGTGGGAGGTCCTGGGAGCACTGGGGAGGGAGAGGGGAGCACTGGGATGAACTGGGGAGGGAGTGGGGGGGTACTGGGAGCATTGGGGAGGGAGTGGGGAGCACTGGGGTGAACTGGGGAGGGAGTGGGAGGTACTGGGAGCACTGGGGGGGCAGTGGAAAGGGAGTGTGGGGGGTACTGGGAGCACTGGGGAGGCAGTGGGGGGGCCACTGGAGAGGGAGTGGGAGGTCCTGGGAGCACTGGGGAGCGAGAGGGGAGCACTGGGATGAACTGGGGAGGGAGTGAGAGGTACTGGGAATGGTGTGGGGGGGTACTGGGAGCACTGGGGAGGGAGTGGGGAGCACTGGGGTGAACTGGGGAGGGAGTGGGAGGTACTGGGAGCACTGGGGGGGGCAGTGGAAAGGGAGTGTGGGGGGGTACTGGGAGCACTGGGGAGGGAGAGGGAGGTACTGGGCAAGGCGTGTGAGGGCACTGGGTGCACTGGGAAGGGAGTGGGGGGCACTAGGAAGGGAGTGGGAGGTACTGGGAGCACTGGGGAGGAAGAGGGGAACACTTGGGTGAACTGGGGAGGGAGTGGGAGGTACTGGGAGCACTGGGCAGGCACTGGGGAGAGAGTGGGGGGGAACCAGCAGCACTGGGCAGGCACTGGGGGGAACTGGGGAGGGAGAGAGGGGCACTGGGAGCACTGGGCAGGCACTGGGGGGAACTGGGAAGAACTGGGAGGGCACTGGCAGCACTAGGCTGGCACTGGGGGGAACTGGGAGGGCACTGGGAGCACTGGGCAGGCACTGGGGGGAACTGGGAAGAACTGGGAGGGCACTGGCAGCACTAGGCTGGCACTGGGAGGAACTGGGAAGCACTGGGAGCACTGGGCAGGCACTGGGGGGAACTGGGAAGAACTGGGAGGGCACTGGCAGCACTAGGCTGGCACTGGGAGGAACTGGGAAGCACTGGGGAGAACTGGGAAGCACTGGGGGGGGGCCCCCCCTCATTAAGCCAGTTAGGGCAGAGCCCTCGTTAACTCCCGTTAATTGGCTCAGGCCGATCCCATTAACGCTGCCCGGCCCGGGGGGGGGGGGCAGTTCGGGGGGGCCCCTGGGGCTCTGCCGGGTTTTGGGGTCCCCCATCTCCCCCCGGTTTTTTTAGGGGGGGGGTGTCCACCTCTAACTGCCCACTTTTGGGGTCCCCCCTCCTTTGCCTGGCTTTGGGGGCCCCCCTATCTCTGCCCATTTTGGGGGGGCCCCCCCATCTCTGCCAATTTTGGGGTGTCCCCCCCATATCTCCCCATTTCGGGGTGCCCCCCCCCTCTTTGCCCAGCTTTGGGGTCCCCCGTTTCCCCCCACTTTTGAGGGGGGGGGATCCCCATAACTCCCCACTCCCCCCCCCCCCCCCAAGCTTTCCCTACCTTTGGGGTCCCCCATCTCCCCCCACTTTTTTTTTTTTTTTTTGCGGGGGGGGGGCCCACCTCTAACTGCCCACTTTTGGACCCCCCCTATCTCTGCCAATTTTGGGGTGTCCCCCCTATATCTCCCCATTTCAGGGTGCCCCCCCCTCCCTCTCCACCCAGCTTTGGGGTCCCCCATCTCCCCCCACTTTTAGAGGCGGGGGCATCCCCATAACTCCCCCCCCCCCCTCACATTTCCCTACCTTTGGGGGGTCCCATCTCCACACACATCCCCCCAACACCCTTGGGCCACCCCCCCACCCCCTTTACACCCCAAAATCTCCCCCCGTCACCCCAAAATCCTGCCCCCCCCCCCCCCAGGGTGCCCATCTGGCTCTCATCGACTCCCTCATGGTGGCGTTTGTCACCGAGGCCACCCGGGGGCTGGGACCCCCCCCGGGGGCCCCCCCGGGCCCCAATTCCTGGGAGCAGAAGATCCTTTGCTGGCTGGACACAGTAAGTTCTTTTTTTTTTTTTTTTTTTTTTTGTTTGGGGGGGGGGGGCACCCCCAAATTTCCTGACCCCCCCCCCCCCCCCCCCTCCATTTACCTATAGGTGAACCGCAAGCTGCAGGAGAGCACCGAGAGGGAGGGGACCCCCCGAAATTCAGCCCCCCCAGATGGCCCCGCGGCCCCCCAACAGTGCGGGCACAAGGTTGGCGTTAATTAACACGTCGGGCGCATTAATTTTTTTTTGGGGGGGGGGCATTAATTAATTAGAACAGCCGTTAATTATAAGGGGGGAGGGCTAAGAGGGGGCACCCCGAGCCTCGCCGCTGCTGCACCCAAGGTAGCTTTGCGCCCCCCCCCCCTCCCTTTCTATCTTTCCGCTTCACCCCCCCCCCTCTCAAGGACCCCCCCCATGGTGTTGGGGACACCCTATGGTGTTGAAAACCCCCCTCCTGGTTTTGGGGACCCCCCCTCACCCCTTTTTTTTGGCCCCCCCCCCCCCCGCTCTGATGCGCCTCTTCTGTGTCTCCTCGGCTTCAGTGTCCCACCCGGTGGTACTGGAAGTTGGTTCCTGTAAGTGGGTGCTTTTCTTTACCCCCCCCCCGCAAAAAAATCGTGACCCCCCCCCACCCCAAAACTCCCCTCTCCCTGCTTGACCCCCCCCCAAATCCGTGGGGTGCTGCTGGCCCCCCAAAGCTTGCCAGGCATGGACACTCCCCCCCCCCCCCCCCCTCCTTTCCCTTTTCACTGGAGGAAGGATGCTGCTGGGTGCTGTGCCCCCCCCCCCCAAAAAAAAAAAAAAAAAGACAGGGGGGGCTGATGCTGGTGCCCCCCCACAAAAAAATGGGTTGAGGGGGGCTGTGGAGCCCCCCCACATTCGGGTATGGGGGTGCGGGCTGTTCACCACCCCCCCACCCCCCCCCAAAATGTTTTTTTTTTTGGGGGGGGGGGTGTATTTCCTACACACACCCCCCCCTGCAAAATGTGGGTATGGGGGGGAGTATTTCTGCAGACAACACCCCCCCCCCCAAAAAAAAAAAATATTGGCACGTGGGGGGGGTGTCAAGTCCCCCCAAAAATATTGAGGGACACACCCCCCCCCCAGCATCCTCCACTCCCCCCCCCCCCCTTTTCTGTCTCAGTTCTTGCGTCGACTCCGGGGGGGGCACGAAAAATGCATGGGGGGGGGGGGGGGGGGGCATGAAATTCGGGGGGGGGGGGGCACGAAATGCCGGGGAGGGGGGGCACATGCGTGTTGTGCCTGCAGGGACTAACACGAGGGGATCCTCCCCCCCCCTAAAAAAAAAAAAAAACCAACACCCCCACCCCAGGGTGGGGGGGCAATAAGGAAACCCCGGAGCAGGGTGCCCCCCCCTCAAAAAAAAAAAAAGTAGGGGGGGCACCAAATGGACACCCCCCTAAAAAAATAATTAGAAAGGGGGGGGGGGGCAGCAATTGAACCCCTCCCCAAATGTGGGCGCCTCAAAAAAAAAAAAAAGGGGGGGCACCCAATGGCCCCCCCACCCATTTAAATAAGGGGGGGGCACTAAATGAGCTCCCCCCCCAAAAAAAAAAAATTAATTGGGGGGGGCATTAACTAAACCTCCCAAAATAAACAGGGGGGGTGGCGCTAATGGACCCCCTAAAAAATAAATGGGGGGGGGCAGCAAATAGATAACCCCCCCCCAAAAAAAAAGCCTTAAGGGGGGGCACCAAGCAGCTAGCCCCCCCACCAATTAAATAAGTGGGGGCACCAAATGGACCCCCCCAAAAATAAATAAGGGGGGGCAGCAAATTAATGCCTGTAAATGGATAAGGGGGGGCAGCAAATAGACACATAACTCCCCCCCCAAAAAAAAAAAAAAAAATAAGGGGGGTGGAAAATTACCCCCTCCCTCCAAAAATAAATGGGGGGGGGCAGCAAATTAACCCCCCCGAAATAAATAAGGGGGGGCAGCGAATGAAACACCCCCCCCCCTCCTCTAAATCCCCCTCAAATAAATAGTGGGGAGTGGCTAGGTGACCCCCCCCCCAAAAAAAAATAATAAAAGGGGGGGGCACAAAGTGACACCCCCGTAAAAATGAAAGGGGGGGGGCACAAAATGACACACACCCCCCCCCTTCGTAAAATTTTGGGGTAGCAAAGAGACACCCCCCCCCCCCCCCCTGTGATGGGGTGAGACTAAAGGGGGGGGGGAGCACATGAAACAGCCCCCCCCCCCGCTAAAAAATGTTGGGGTTCGCCCCCCCCCCCGTTGTTTGGGTGCATGGGGGGGTGGGGGGCCCCCCCCGTGCCCCCCCCCTCCCTGACGCTCTCTCCTCGGGCCGCAGCACGCCATCGCCTTCTGCTTGAAGGAATCGGGGAATAAACCTCCGGTGGTAACGTATCGCCCCCCCCCCCGCGCCCCCCCCCTCTCCTTTTCACCCCCCCCCCAAACACCCCCCCATGGGTGGGGGGCACCCATCTGCCCCCCCCACCCCAAAATCTGCCCCCTCCCACCTCGCTGCTGCTGCCTGCAACGCTGCCCACATGGTGCCCCCCCCCCTCCCCTCTCTTAGCACCCTGCTCCGGGTTTAGGGGGGCGCCTGTGCCCCCCCCCCTCAAAAAAAAAAAAATCGGGGGGGGCGCAGGGGCTCGCTGGGGGGGGGGGCACAGGGGTGCCCCCCCGTGTGGTCTGAATTGGGGGGGGGGCACCCGTGTGCCCCCATGTTTGTGTTGGGGGGGGGGGGCGGTGCCCCATAAATTGAGGGGGGGGCCACCCCTGTGTGCCCCCCCCCCCGTGCAAAAATTGTAGAGGGGGGGGAGCGGGCACCCCTGTGTGCCCCCCCCCGAATATTTCAGGGTGCAGACGCACCCATGGGTGTCATGAGGGGGGGGGCAGCCATGTGCCCCCCCCCCCCCCCAATTCTGATTTGGGGAGGGGGGGGGGCAATTCTGTGCCCCATAAATTAAGGGGCGGGGGGGGGGCCCAGGCCCTGTGCCCCCCCCCCCAGATTGTAGAAGGGGGGGGGCACCCCTGTGCCCCCCCAAAATCGTGGGAAGAGGGGGGGGGCACCACTGTGGCCCCCCCAGATTGTGGGAAGGTCGGGGGGGGGGGGGGGTGTGTGGCAACAGATGCCCCCCCCCATTTTGCAGTGAGGAGGGGTTGCCCCCCCCAGCCCAATTAGTTGCCCCCCCTATATTTACAGGCGGGGGGGGGGGGGCGTG